>NC_083635.1:5759200-6024200 GCF_963584025.1 Labrus mixtus
GGAAACCCTCTTACTTTTATTTGACTTGATTATTTCTAACAGGTAAAAGCTCCAGGAGTTTCCCTTCAGCAGACAGCCACGGCACTTGCTGCGTTTTCTACATTTTTCTACTTTTCGCGCTCTTAATTTTCTGTTTCAAACCTCGCTGAAGAACTTTGAGCTGCTTGCACACTTGCATGGCCTTCCCTCACATTTGAGTGTTTGGAGTTTTTCCTGCCAGTCACAGGTAGGAGAAGGAACAGGTAATAGTCAGGAAAATGTGCCGGTGGCGAGTGGGAGGGGGTGATGATGTCTAATCCTGGGTCCAGTTTGCAACCCGCACATTATCGGTGTATATGTGAACAGGCTAAGAAAGATTTTAAGGGGCTCTGGAAGGTTTCTATAAATGTTCCTGGTAGCTTTGAAGAGAGCAGTTTAAAAAGCTCTATTTCTGTTGTCAGATACTTAGAATAACAACCCAGAGTCTGTCAGTAACAGCTGCAGAAATCTGCTGTTGCTTTAAAGGCACAGTATGTAGATTCTGCCAGCAGGGGGCTCTCAATGCAAACAATAACAAAAGGGGACGTTGAGGATGGCGGGGAATCATGGGAGTTCTCTCGGCACTCTGAAGCTCAAAACAAATGAACCACTGAGACAATAAAAGTCGATTTTATCAGCAACGTCTCACCTGCAGCTGCGGAGGCAGAGAGAGGCCCTGAGCTCGACGATGAAGACCCCAGGGTCCCTGTCCCAGGCTGTGGAGGGCCGTCACCTCGTACTGGGAGCACAGGCCTGTTCTGGCCACCAGGGGGCCCCCACTCAGCAACACATGGTCCCCACATCTGCAAAACAAAGACAAAAGGTAAAAAAGATTGTGAAGGTTTTTGTGGGGGGAGGGGTGTACAGAAAATTCAAAACTGGAAATGAAGTGCGTGCTTTAGAATCACCTGTAGAGCATCAGTGTGCCTCTGGGACTTTCTGCTGCCTTCTGTTCGACCTCTTCCTGTTTACATCTGGGGGGGGGGGGGAAAAGAGAGAAGAACTCAACGACAACAACAATCCTGCATTAATGAGGCTGCTGGAGAAGGACAATGCAGGGACAGAAACAAAGAAACACAAAGAGAGACGAAAGTAAGGGAAGACACGAGTTCAAACACAGAACAACAAGAGAGAGCAGGGAGACTACCTGCTGTGTGAGAAGACCTCCAGCGCCACAGAGGGCGTCACCTCCAGAGGCTCCCAGGCCAGGTCCTGATGGATCAACTGCTGGGCCCCTCGGGTTAGAGACCGCAACGACTCCTGGAGAGAAAAAATATGTCAAATCAGCACTTTGACACTCACAGAAACTCAAGAACGGTAAAAGATAAAGACACAAACCCGGAAATAAAAGCTTTGGATCATTTTTACCCTGAAACTGAAGCTATACCTCTGAAGGTGAGAAGAGAAGTTTCCACAATGACGCATCAACAACTTTCCTTAATTTTCACACATGTAAAAACGTTTTAAAATTAAGAAACAAAAAGACTCGTTTTGGCGAAAAACTGCAGACAAAAGGCAACTCAAGCCGGGCTGTTTATGTAGAGCAGACTTCAGAAGACGAGGAAATTCATCATGCTTCAAAGAGCAATAACACAGAGTCGGATTGACAATTTTAAAACACAGGAGTAAAGGATTAAACATCCTCTAAAATGATTTGTGCAAAAGCAAGAGGATAGTGATGACCAACTAAAGGGTATCAGATTATGACGCCTGTGTTTGTGAAGGTCACAACTTTTAACAGTCCTTTTTTAGGGTCTGGAAGAGGAGACACTTTAATACCGAAGGGATGTTTTTTTTTTTTTCTTAAGATCACCAGATAATTGTGGAAGTTTTACTGACACCTAAATGTTGAAATCTTGCTGCAGTTTCACAAATGAAGGCTGTTAATCAGCAGGATACTCCGTTATGTTTTAAAGACATACCGGTACTTTAGAGGATGACAGAAAGATATGTCGATACATTTACATCGCTTGATGAAAACAGACTCCTATATATTTCACTTTTTGTCAGAACTGGATAAAGTTTGTTAAGAAAACAGTTTCTGGGGAGCCGATAGCAGAGCAGTTATGTTGTGCACGCCCAGTAGGCCTTGTCTCGGTCTGTCGAGTAGAAGGAGCTCCCCCAACCTACAGCGAGCTGATCGGGCACTACTACCAGGTGCCCGATCACAGAGGAGAAGGAGAAATCCTTCATCCCATGAGTAAGGTCTTTTACCTGCTCTTGTGAAGAGTCACATGATAACACTTGTTATGAATTGTCAGTGTACAAATAATGATTGATTGATGTACGGAGGCTATAGTCCTCGCCGCAGTGGTCATGGGTTCAACCATCATCGACCCTTTGCTGCAACCAGATTCTGACAAGCAAAGAACGAGTGCAGAGGCTTGAATGTGCTTTTTTATTATTTTTAAAAATAAATAACTCCACACACCTCGGAAGGCGTCCACGAGTCCAGCTGAGGGTCGAGCGCCACGTCACAGCAGAACGCTCCGGAAGTGACTGTAGGGAAACACATGAACATATGAAGTGGCTTGTTTTTGTTTTGTTTTGTTCTAATTGACTTCTGAATGTGCGACAGCAGGACGGCGTGAATGTGTAGACACGAAGAGATTCTCGTCTACCTGGCACGTCCGCTGCGCTGAGCAGCGCCACGGTGAAGTCGTCCTTGAACGCAGTCTCCAGAACCTGACCGAGGAGGGAGGCACAGGACCGCCAAAACGCCTGACGAGAAACAAGAACACGTACTGAAAATACCAATCCCAAACCGCGGCAAATTGTTCTTCATGTGTTTACTCGCTGCAAAGAGGAAATTTCACAATAAAAAACAAAAACACTGGAACATTTACCACCTGGACACAAAGCATTCACTTATATTCTACATATAGAAACAGAATCACAGCTGAACTGGTTTAGATCTCTACTGGTTTACATTTACATCTTGATCCACATGCACATCTCTAATAAATTAGTTTCTTTATTTTAGTATTTGTCCTGCAGAGTAAATGAGAAATGGCTCAAGCCCTTTGCAGAATCTGTTTCTGCAACAGCGCTGTAACTGAGCTCAGCCATCATCACGTCTTTATACATTCATATTGATTCCACGACGGCGCAATGTTTTTGTCCAAGTCTGTGAATTCACGTTGTGGAAGCACGGCACAGCGGGAGCTCCACATACACACAAAGTCAGACATGCACACGCACACACACACACAAACACACAGCGCTGCACTCTGATCCCATCTCGCCCCTGGAACACCTCTGAAGACTTGTTTATTACTGTTGTCCTTGAAGCGTGCGTTTCATCTGGCCCTTGTGGGTGTCATCGCCCAATGAGACCACACGAGGGAGTCAGCGTGATTTGTTTGTTGTCTCTGATAAACTCCATCTGTTGTGCGTTTGTAAATGTTTGCATGGTCTGGGTTGACTGTGGAACCTAATCGCCCTCTAAGTAAGAAACATCACAAGGACTTAAAGAAAGTCTCATCTTATCTAATATTGGGTCTCAATAGGGCGCCATTCACACACTGATGGCAGAGGCTGCTATGTCGAGTCCCATCAGCGGGAGAAACTTGGGGTTAAAGTGTCTTGCCCAAGGACACATCGGACATGCAACAACAGGAGCTGGGGATAACGACCGACCCTACCACTTAACAAAGCAGCCTCTGCCATCAGTCTGAGTAAGTAGATGTGACCTGCGGTGGAAAAAGCACTTAGAGTAGTCAGACTCCGAGAACAGCGCTTTACAAGCTCAAGTCTCAGACTTATTTTTATTAGTTCCTAATCATGATGCTTTGGCTTTTACTCCATCATTTCTAATAAAAAAAAATTCTGGAGATCCTTCAAAATAAAACAACCTGAAATCCTAAAGAATGCAGTATTTCGTAGATGCATAGTTACCTGGTTGACCAGCGTTGGGTCGCTGTCTTTAAACGTGAGCAGAGTGAGTGAGCAGGAGCGGGTGAGCGGCTGATGGAGAGGCCAAGGTTCCCCGTCCACCAGGGCCAGCACCGAGTTAGTGACATGATGCTCTGTGAGGTCTGAGGGAGGAGCACAGGAGAACACCTGAGCGCTGCAGTGTTGTGAAAACAACGAGATTCACGGCTGTTCTTTTCTACTCTCATCGTTCACTCACGTCTGGCACAGCTGAGCGGAGTGGACAACCCTCTGTTCATGACGAGCAGTGTCCCCTCCAGCCCCGGGCCCTCCACGGTCACCTCGACCTTCTCGATGCGAGGGTACAGAGCTCTCTGCCGGGCCTGCTCTCTGGAGAAGACGGCGTAGCGATGGCTTCGGACCTCGGCAGCCGCTGGATGCACAGCGGCTGCAGCAGATGCAAAGCCTGCGGAGGAAGACGAGGAGGGAGACGAGGAGGGAGGGAGGGAGGGAGGGAGAGGAGGAGGGAGACGAGGAGGGAGAGGAGGAGGGAGAGGAGGAGGCAGACGAGGAGGGAGACGAGGAGGGAGACGAGGAGGGAGGGAGGGAGGGAGGGAGACGAGGAGGGAGACGAGGAGGGAGAGGAGGAGGAAGACGAGGAGGGAGACGAGGAGGGAGACGAGGAGGAAGACGAGGAGGGAGACGAGGAGGGAGACGAGGAGGGAGACGGGGAGGGAGACGGGGAGGGAGACGGGGAGGAAGACGAGGAGGGAGACGAGGAGGGAGACGAAGAGGGAGACGAGGAGGGAGACGGGGAGGGAGACGAGGAGGAAGACGAGGAGGGAGACGAGGAGGGAGACGAGGAGGGAGACGAAGAGGGAGAGGAGGAGGGAGACGAGGAGGAAGACGAGGAGGGAGACGAGGAGGGAGACGAAGAGGGAGACGGGGAGGGAGACGAGGAGGAAGACGAGGAGGGAGACGAGGAGGGAGACGAGGAGGGAGACGGGGAGGGAGACGAGGAGGAAGACGAGGAGGGAGACGAGGAGGGAGACGAGGAGGGAGACGAAGAGGGAGAGGAGGAGGGAGACGAGGAGGAAGACGAGGAGGAAGACGAGGAGGGAGACGAGGAGGGAGACGAAGAGGGAGACGGGGAGGGAGACGGGGAGGGAGACGAGGAGGAAGACGAGGAGGGAGACGAGGAGGGAGACGAAGAGGGAGAGGAGGAGGGAGACGAGGAGGAAGACGAGGAGGGAGACGAGGAGGGAGATGAGGAGGGAGACGAGGAGGGATGATTCAAACAGAGAAAAGGAAAAAAGCGGTACCAAATAAACAACTGAATAATTATCTCATTGCTTTACATCCCAGAGGTCATAAAGATGATCAAATGAGCTCTCAAGCCGGCCCCAAACAGCCTCTCCTCTCTCTTGTCTCGTAGGTTCCTCAGGATCATTGGCGGGGACGGCCTACTGCTACGCCCCCCTCCCACTTTCCTGCATCTTATCCCATCTATCCCTATTTAATTTTTTCAAGCAGTTTTTTTAAGCTAATCATGACTCCGGTTTTGCCCAAGATTTCTACCTCTGTTTACCGTTACTATCACTGTTTTAATATTGTGAAGACAGTCATTAAAAAAGTTTCTGTGACATACATTGCGATACATTGTCATATTACTACTCACGACTATGTTTATAATTATTCTATAATGTCACTCACTTCTGAGTGTCCCAAAGGTCAGAAAGAAGACAGTTGGTGAGCGGGCTTTTTCTTCCCGTGCACCGACACTTTGGAACAGTTTCCCTCTGGACATCAGGCAGGCTTGTTCTGTTGAGGATTTTAAAGCAAAGTTAAAGACCCGTCTGTTTACTGTTGAGTATGAGTCATGGTTTCTCTGTATGTTTTTCCTGTATTTTAACTGTATTGCTTTGTACAGCACTTTGATTTAAAGCGCTTTATTATTATTATTATTATTTTTTTATTTTTATTAACCTTTATTTAACCAGATTGAGATCAGGATCTATTTCACAAGGGTGACCTGGCCAAGAGGTCAGCAGCACACGTCATAAGAACAGTTACAGTGAAGTGACAGTGCAGATTACAATAAAAAAGAAAGTGTGGGAGCTGTGACACAACAATAAAACAACAATTTAAGATTTTAAAAACACAGGCACTGTTCAATGGTCTCACGCTGTCTGTCCCTCGAGACAGATAAATACATTTATTATTATTATTACTCCTTAATGCACACTGCTGTTTACCACTTTCACACTTCATCTCATAACCATAAGTCACTTTAACTTGCCACTTACAGCACAACATGTCTAAATGTCCTGTATAGTTTTAGGTTTGGATTTGTAGGGTCTTTTGACTTCTGCAGCACTTTCCCCTCTTAAAATCAATAAAGCTTATTATCTTATTACCTGTAATAACTTATTTATTTACTACTGACAGTAGATTTACATTTAAAAATCACGTTTTCATCATTCAGGCCACGTCGGACATATAAAGGTGTGTCACCAAAACAAGCACAGGTGAGTTTAATCACCTGGCTGCCTTCAGTTCAAGGGACGCTAACGTCATTGTTAGCCTCCACTGCCCTTTAACTAGTGTACACGTTTCTAATGTACGTCTGCTGTTGTGTTTATTTATACATTTATCACAATTCTGAAGCTAACCTGAAGCTTTATTAACGCATTGAGACTTAGCTCTCCGGCTAACATGCTAAGAATTATCTACTCACGGCGCTGGAGAAGTTGACACGCGGTCCTGGTCGCCATGGTGATAAATATCTCTACAACCGCATACGATGTAAAAAAAACTTTAATTAACCACAGAGAAGGGGCGAATAGGTTGATAGGTGTCACTTGTGCCTCTCGCTGAAGGACGCCATGCCTGTGTGGTGAGCCGTGATTATTTAGGTCCGGGTAGGAACTGAAGCTGAGTGTGGGAAAGTTCCGCTTGTCGACGGGGGTGCTGTTCCAGCTTGTGACAGCAGATGTCGCTGTTGGTTCTTCTTTTTGTTTAATGTAGTTTTTCAGGTGCGCTACCGCCACCTACTGTGCTGAAGTGTGGGCCAGAGGGACTATCACTATTAAACACATAATAATTACAATAATAATTCAATTATTAAATTAGTGCAGTTTATCAACCCCACATTCCCTCAGCTCCTCATTTATCTTTTCTCTCAGCGTCTTAGGTTTCTGGTAATGCAAAATAACGTTTAATTGTTTCTTGTTGTCACCATTACACACACCTGACTGATGTTTACCTATTAAGTGCATTGTTATATTTAACCCCGAGTGTCTTAGCCTTAGTCTCACTGTCATTTACAGGAATTATTATTTAAAGCTGTAGACAAACAAAGTAACTAATCTTCTCATTCATCAGCTTCATTTACTCAAGCTGGTCGTTTTTATTAATAAATCTCGACATAATACGTGTTTATATTCCTTTACACACCTATTTTTAAGTTTTTAAATTATGGCTTCACCCGTCTCCTGAGTGTTGAAAGACTGTCCTCTTATGCTGATTGGGTGTACTCCAAAGTTAGCGTCTTGGCTCCAAAGTCTCACATGTCCCCAATTTCATCCCCTAATGGACTCTAATGGCACTCAGAATTTGACAAATGCTTGTTGCATTCTTCAGCACCAGAAACGGCACTAAGTGTTGGCACTAATGGCAGCAGCAGCAGCAGCAGCGGGAGGAGTGGCGGGACTTTGAGCCAGGAAAGGCAGCCGCAGGACCGAAAACATCATAAATCATGTCGACGCAGGAGGCGACGGAGCCAGATGAGTGCTAAATAACAAAGCTGGAAGGGTATTTTAATAATGACCTGTGCAGGTTAAAGTAGAAAGGAGAGGTATATGAATGATAACCACTAGAAATGTATCCCTTCTTACAAATATAATACGTTCAAATAGGAATTATTTCATTACTTTAAGTGAAAACATGGCCATGAGACGAGAGGGCACGAGGTGAGAGGGCACGAGGCGAGAGGGCATGAGACGAGAGGGCACGAGGCGAGAGGGCACGAGGGCACGAGGCGAGAGGGCATGAAGCATGAAGGTATGAGGCGAGATGGAACGAGACGAGAGGGCATGAAACATGAAGGTATGAGGCGACAGGGCATGAGGGTATGAGGGGAGAGGGTATGAGGTGACAGGGCCTGAGGCGAGAGGGCATGAAGCATGAGGGCATGAGGCGACAGGGCCTGAGGTGAGAGGGTATGAAGCATGAGGCGAGAGAGCATGAAGCATGAGGGCATGAGGCGAGAGGAGGTCTCCAGGCTGCAGCCATACCCAACTCTTTCTGAGAATAAAAGGAGCTTGATGCATCCTCTTCTCCTTCTGCAATTTTGAATTCAGGGTGTAATTTCTAAAAAAAAAAAAAAAAAACAAACACAAACACATTTTATTAGCATAAAGAAATGGAGACATATCTGTACACGCCCACATGCATGTTTAAGGAAAAACATCTGTACAACCAGATTTGCAGAAAATGAGGATTCAGCAATAAAAACACACGACACGTCTGTGCATAAAGATTTATTTTTTGTTGAAAATAAGTGATTCTCACGTTGCACCACTAACACATCTGGTGTGATTGAAGATAAATGAACTACACACTGACACTGATGTTCACTCCATACAATGTAACAAGGCATTTGTATCATCTGTAAAGTGTAGAGACGAGTGTCTGCACGTTTCTTTTTCTTAAAGACTGATTGATTCATTGATGCTGTCTCTTTGGGTGAGATTGATTGTACTCCATGTCAGAGTGACAGTACGGCTTCATGCACGCTGCATCCACAGTTTGTCAACGTTTGGGATCAACTTCCCCCAAAGGTGCGCTTTTCCTTTTTTTGAAACATTCGTACATCTTTTTTTTCATTCATTCATAGTTAGGCGGGCCTGCTGTAACATGAACTCCGGGTTCGACTCCTTCCTTCACAGTGGTGCTACTTGACATCCGTTCTGATTCTATGTGATTGGTCTTGCACTGTTTCACAGTCCAAAAAAGTGCCAAAAAAGACAAACAGGACACCGCCTGAGCACACTGCCATCCCTGCGTGGATCTATGGCTGGTTTCCCATGAGCTTTTTGCACACAGATCCTCTTCCTCGATGGCTTTTAAAGATGGTTTTGGCACCGTGCTGCCTTTGGGAAACCTTGAAAATGTGCTCCTGCCAATCAGGAGGACGGTGATGAAAGTGGGAGGTCGAGATTTTTTTTGTTTCTCTTACAGGAAAATCCACCCTCTGTACTTTTTTTCTCTGCTTCCTACATTACCCAAAAAGCATAGCAAGAAAAAGGAAGCAGGTAGTTTGAAACAGAGTGGATTTTTCCCTTTCTATCTTCAATCTATCTGACTAGAATTTGAATCTCTACGTCCTCCCATCCATCACTCCTCCTGCGCACAGATTGGCTGCTACTGGACGCTGCAGGCTGGGCAGCACGCCTCCCTCCGGTCCGGCAGGGGGCAGAAGTCCATCTGCCGCACGATCTCGGCGAACAACTCGTCCACCATCGTCTTGCTCTTGGCCGACGTCTCCATGAAGGGGCAGCCCCAGTCCTCTGCCAGCGCCTGGCCCTCGCTCGGGGACACTTCCCGCTCGTCCTCCAGGTCCACCTTGTTCCCCACCAGCACCACGGGAACCTGCTGATACCTGGAAATGAAAGGGAAATCAGAAGAGTGGAATCTGCTGCCTTCTGCTGGGTGTGTTTTGTTTGATAACTCAGAAGCTTCCCTAAGGGAGAGGCAGCGACAGAATGAGTGTGTGTGCGTGCATTGTTGGCCTACATACTGTGTTGCTGAAACAATACAAGTTTTAAACAATGGAGCAACAAGAAGAGGAATAAACAGCTCTAACTTCCCAGGAGGCAAACATCCCTCCCCGGGTGTCTAATAACAGTGGGCGCTCATTACACGCTATGATGCTCCAGTTCCTGGATACATTACATTATGCTTTTGCATGACATGCAAGCGTCACGTTTAATGGCTTCAGATTCTTGTATTCGAATCGTTCGCGCTCCACTCTGCATCACGCCTTAACGGACCCAAAGCTCTCTCACCACGTGCGGCTGACGATCCCCAGTCCTCTTTTTCTTCTGAGCCATCAATACAAGGAAACCAGGCAGGGGAGAGTGATGGTATAGGTTATTGAATAATTGAATGAAGCTAATGTGCTGCTCTCACATGGGGGGGGGGGGGGGGGGGGGGGGGGGGGTCATGAGCATCAGCCTCGAAACCTCAGAAACAACTACTTTCTACTTAATGTATGGAGCTTGAGCTCTTTTGTGCTCCTCCATGGAAAACTACTCGTGCTGTCAGCATTAACTAGTCAATCCTCCTAAGTGTCTCCCTGTAGTCTCAGTGATGTAAAAGAAGGACACTGCTGCGTCTTTGAACGTCTCATTTCACTTTAACAAACTCTCAGACAGCTCAGCTGACGAGTCCAAAGAAATATCCACCTTATGACGTCACACATTGTCCTTCGTTACCGTTCACTTTGAGCTGTTTGACGTCACTTTGTGATCCCTAATCCACTTCCTGTCTCTGCTGTTAAGTCACTGTCGTAACCTTCCATCGACCAGGAGGTCCTTTCTTTATTTCAAAATAAAAGCATGGTCCAATTCAAACAGAAGTACTCTCAGCTTAAGACAAAAAGTGAAAATAAAAGCCTCACTTTTTTTTTTCAAATGCAAAATAATGGAATTTGTTGTTTATTAGTAGAATACTGGCTATGGACTTGAGCTTTAGTCTTCTGAATACTCAAAGCGCTTTGACACCGTCACATTCACACCCTGACTGTAGAGGCTGCTGTGTAAAGTGACCATCAGAAGTAACTAATCCCATTCATACACATTCACACGCCGCCGACAAAGCTGCAGGAGCAACTTGGGGTGAAGTGTCTTGCCCAAGGACACGTCGGACATGTGGCTGCAGGAGCTGAGGATCTGGGACGTCACCCCCTCTTGGCCGTAAGAAAAGATTGCAGGTGTAGTGCACATGTTGCTTTTCATAGTTGTGTCATAAACATGTTAGCACGCTGAGGCTACTTACAGAACAAAGAATTAGTTCAGGTTTCACATATTTCATTTCAGTTAGAGGCCCTTCATGTTTGCTCTGATTAAAGAACTACAGAACGTCAATTACAGAGCGCATATATTCTCACTACAGGTAATGGCACATAGCGTGTAATGGCCTCGACCATCAGTCATCCCTAAGTGCATCCCCGAGCCGGGCTTATTGATCCGCTGGAGCTATTGAGAAACGAGCTCTTATCTACAAATTGGTGGCCTGCTACCGCGCTGCTCGTCCGGGGAGAAGAGCTGAGGCGTGGAAAAGAGCTAAGAGAGGACGATTTAGCGAGCGAGGGGAGGGAGGGTGTGAGTGTTTGAGGAAGTAAGTGCAGGGAGGAGAACACCTGCTGGACCTGTAGAAGTGTCCTCAAGTTGACGATACGACAAGTTTTAGGATTTGAAAAAAAAAATGTTTTCAGCAGTTTCTTGAAACGTGCTGACAAGTGGAGGGAACTCACTTGAAATGCCAAAGGCTTCCCCCACAGTGTGACATTTCCCCCCCTACAGCCACATACACGCATGCACGCACACACGCACACACACACACACACACACCCACAAACAGCAGCTGACCTCAGCAGGACAAGCATCTCGCCTTGTCCGTGCGTTTGGAAAGCCGGAGTCTGGAGGGTGTGAAGTGTGAACAAGGAGAGCACCATGCAGACAAATGCAATCTGACAGGCTCGCAGGAGAAACTCTATAAATAACTACAAAGACACCAGGAGAGCCAGCGTGTGCAGGGTGGGGTCCGACGGGTGGGGAGTTTATGTAGAAACGGTTTGTTGTGAAACTTAACTACCGCCCCCCACCTCTCTCCTCGACACACGAGGAGACACTGATACTGCTCATCACAGCAGGAGCCAAAATTACCCCGGGGTGGATTACTGAACAAAATGTCAAAGTCTCGTGTTTACCGTGGAAGTAATAACACTTTAATGTTATTCATTTTGGAGATTTAAAGTCACAGTAGCGTATTTAAATTCCCCTCTGTTTGTCCCTATCCTTCGTCTTCCACTTTCCTTAAAGGAAGTTGTTTCTAGCCACTGTAACTTTGCTAAATGTGGCTACATGCTCATGATGGATTAACGCTGGGTCTTTGTAACATAGCAACCCTGACTGCCCCCTAGTGGACATAAAAATGAGGCTTTAATTACAACAATGCAAATCATGGTAGAAACATGAACTAAAGATGAATCTTTTCTAAGTAGTAAAGAATATCCTCATAATCATAGTTTCCTTTCCTCTTTGGTTACTCGTGTTTATTCTTCCCTGAGGGTTTTTTTTTTTACTCCACATGCTGTCTGAGTTTGAAGTAGGAGAAAACAACAAACACGGCTATCTCGTTCCTCGTCCAGCATGAGAGCTGGCACTCGTTCTTTACGGGAATTATCAGCGCAGTTGGAGTCGGCTTGGATTGCTCGGCTGACACCACCAGCTGTATGAATATGCAGTTTTTTGTTTTGTTTTGAAGAGTCGGCGGGAGGGAAGTGGAGTCGGATTTTATGGAACAGACAACACCAGGTGGCGGGCAGATTATGAATTTATACGGCGATGACGTCATGGGCGTTAAGGTCCGAATGTGTTTCTGCAATCATTCTGTTAAAACTCCTCTCAGAAAGACGTTTTTAAAAGCGCTGAGCTCCATTTTTCAAACTGTGAAAAAGTCACAGGTCCAATCGTTGCTTCGTCTTTAACCGACGTGGCATCTTGGAAAACTTCTCGCTGATGCACATTTGACCTTTACGGCGCACACAACGGCCATCTGCCTCTGCAGGGTGTTATTCCAACTGTTGGGACAAACACAAACCCTCCCACACACACACACACACACACACACACACACACAGAATCAGAGTTTGTAACATGGACTGCACATTTTCCACTCGGCCTCCAGGTACTACAGCCTTATTAAAGCTACCTGCTGTGCTAAATATCTGCAGTGACTTCACTACGGCGTGATCAGCAGCCCCACAGCACCAACAAACACATGCAGCAGAACACAAAAGAACAGTCATGCATCTCCATACGTGAAGCCCTCCAACCATGCGGACGCCTCTCTGCTCCCCGCATCTGCTCCTAATTAGCAGTTGCAGCAGCCGAACTGTGCGACAGCGAGTCGAAAACGAACACACGTATCTGTTGTAGCAGTGGACATAAAGATCGCATAAACATAAAGCACCTCCGCTGTTTAAACTCCCAAAGGGTGTTTCAGCTGCAGAAAGAGATTACTGATGTTTCTGTTGGCCGCTTAATGCACGAGGAAGAAAAGCAGAACAACATAACCACAAACATTCCTGTGATAAACAGACAAAGAGAAGGCCTGCATGGCAGATGGAGACGAGTCTTTAGAGTCTTTAGAGTTTTTTTTTTTTTTTAACGATCAAAGCCCGAGCTACATTTCCATCTTTTAATGTCCGAGCCCAGCGCTGATACATCGTCTTGTTTTCTTTTCATGCAGATGTACAGACGGTTAAGGAGTCAGTAAGACAAGGCCTCGTTAGTTTTTATTACATATCATGCGAGACGTTTGTTTATAGGGAGAGAGCTCCGTTATGAAGTTTATCATAAATATGCCAGAGTTAGCAGGAATGCTAATTTACATCGTAGCTACTTTGCAGGTCAATAAAAACAAACGCTACAACAAAGGTAAGTAAGGCGAACTGAGTGTGAGGAAACGTTTGAGTGAGGGTTTATTTGTTTCATGATTAGGTGACTCATCCATCACGCCTACGCAGGTGCGTGCAGTCTTTTTTAACTGGGGTGGCCCACATGGGGCACTGACTTATCCATGAAGACTTCTTTTTACCCTTTCAAAACTCAACCAGCACGTCATTTCCATCTTGACGTTGAACCTGCATTCGCTAACGTTTGCTAAGAACTTAAAACTTAAAACATAGACGAAGCCTGAGTGACATCACCCATCCGTTCCTGCAGGGGGTTTCAGAGGCTCGTCTGCACCCGCCGCCATGATGGAAATCCTGTCTCAGCCGAACTTTCAGTCAACCTAACGACAGGCTAAGAGCTGGAGCTGAGGCGGGTTTTAAGCATCCCGACAAAACCGTTACACCGCGCCCACCTGTCAATCATGTCAGATAGCGCCTAACTATGGATAACATGTATCGTTTTCAAAATCAAAACGGAGCTGTTTGAAAAAATGTAACCCAGGTACAGTGTGTGCCAGTGATGACAAAAGGTAATCAGACCTATTTCGTTTTTTATACCAGGATGCAAACATGTTTATTTACGCTATAAAAACAGATTTTTGAATGTGGTTGTGTGTGTGACTTCTGGGGCTCCTGGAGCCCGCCTCAAATCACCCGCTAGGACGGCCATGGCGGGACAAAGGCGGAGTGACGGCTGAGCTTCATGATGTCGCAGCTTCGGAATCTCACTGTGGAGCATGAAACCTGCAGCACTAAGGTGTGTCACAAGCTGTTACTCGTGCATGTGAACGTCCGTCCTTGCACTTTAATTTAATTGAATTTAATGCTTGTGGTCAAAAGCCCCAGGGTGGCCATTCATGTCTCAGCTATGGTGATATCCATCTAAATTTGGGAAATCCCAGATACTTATCAAAGCATGTCCGTAAATAGGAAATGGAAAGAGAATATTGCTGCGCCACAAAAAGAAAAATTGCTCATTTCTGCTGATGTTAGTGAAGATTAAAGCGATAAAAGGGTTGCATGCTCATTTTGCTTTTAAGACCCACAAACACTGGAAATGATGTCCTAGTGTATCTAAGATTGTATTAAATCAATGCACGGATTGTGGTTTTGGGATATTTGAAAGTTGCAAGAAAGCTAGAAATCAATTAGAAATATAATAAAAGTTGTAAAAAGGTGCAAACAGGGTACAAACACAGACAAAGTGCACTACACTGTCTCCTCCTGACTCACATTTTAAACCGAGCTGGCTGCTTTAACGGATCTCTCTCCTTCCTCAATGCAAACGCTAAAAGCCTGAGGTCAGGAAGTTGCTTTGCGCCTACACCAAAGTGCCCCCTGGGATACGTAGTTTTTGGTCTCTGCAGCCTATTCCCAGTCAGCAGCGCGTGATGCTCACCTCCCGCTATTAGACACAGCATCAGTGCAGCGTGAAAACACAGCTCGGCCGCTTTGAACTCTCCTCTTCTTCTTTCTCCTCTCGGCCAAACGCGACTATAAAAGCTTTACATGCGAGCGCAAGAGATGATTAGATTGTGAGGGGGGGGCTACACCCAGATGTTGTTTTCAAAGATAGAGACCGACACAGGCTTTATTTGGTTAACCTGAGAGGAGCTGGAGTCCACAGAGGGTCTGCAGAGGAGAAAGTATGTCAGAGACGGCGTGTTCTAGCTTAAACATGCATCAATTATGCACATATGGAATGAAAAGCACCAAACTGCATCGTGGCAGAGCGTCTGGTACAGATGTCCTTACATAGTCTCTCTATGGGGACAAACAAGTTAAAGGGATAGTGCATTGTTTTGAAGCAGAGTCAGTTTGTTACAGCAGTACGCTGACTGACTATGTTTGTGTATTTAAGGTGGCTCTCCGATTCAGGATCTTTCGCAGTCAGAGTGAAAAGTTGAGTTGTTCACACATGCAGCTGGCCCGGAAAACTTTAGGAGTTTTTCTGGAGTTTTGTAAAAGCACTTTGAGTGATCTCTGCGTCTTTGAAGAGGACCAAGCTAGCTGCTTCTCTCTGCTTAAGGAAGCTAAACTGAGGCCACTTACTCATGAGAGGCAGCAATCTTTTCACTTGTACAGCACTTACTTAGTCTTTTGACTACTCAAAGCACTTTCACACTGCAGGTAACACCGACACATTCACTCACTGATGGTTAGAGGCTGCTGTGTGAAGTGACCATCAGAAGTAACTAACCACATTCAGACGCCGCAGATGAAGCAGCGGGAGCAACTTAGGGTTAAGCATCTTTCCCACATCGGACACATCAGGCATGTGGCTGCAGGAGCTGGGGATCGAACCCCCAACCTTCCAGTTGAGCCCACTCTGCCGCTGATCCACAGCCAGTGGTGCCATATGTGCCTTTCAACAAAGCTTAAGATAAATCATAACACCCTGAAATATATTTTCATGCACTCGTTCTATTTCAAGATTGTTGCTTGTGCAGTTTGTCTTGATTTTTAATTTGCTGGTTGCCAAAAATGATAAACTTTTGCTTTTTTCCCCTCTTACAGAAGGGAGTTTTGTTGTTACATGTATGTTTATGTACAGATAATCCAAATTTGATAATTAAATCCTGAGATTTGCGTCTTGTAAAGGACTAAGTTCACTGTTTCTTTCTTTTTTAGGACTTGAGGCGATGCTAAGCTAGGCTAAGTGGCCACTAAGTCAAATCAAATATTTACAGTTCAGACCTGAGAGTGGTATCAATCTTCTCCTCTAACTCTAAGTGTATTTCCCATAATGTCAGACTATTACTCTGCTTCTAAGTGTATTTCCTGCTTCTCTCTGCACGGCCTTATGAATGTACATCATAATGAAAGTGATACATGCAAAACGAAAGAACATCACTGCAAGAGGCCGATGTTTTCACAGCACCTGCACCCCACAGAGCAGTAACATATAGGATTATTTCCCACGATTCTCCTGCATAAGCATTCAGATTTATATGAGTCCCTAATGGAGGCCTGATGCCTTCTTGGCTTCCAACCCAACACAATCCCATTAAGTTGTGGTGAGTGGGCACGTACTATATCTCCATGTGGTGCCCGAAGCTGCTGCTGCTGGCTCAGCGAGAAGTTTGGAAGCAGGGAGGCTGATCACCAGGAGGCAGCTAATGGAGACCAGAAGAGGAGGTTTGTGCTTCTTTTATATAAAATGTAGACACCCAGCGGAGGTCTGCACGGGTTTCAAAGATCAAGACAGCCTGTCCTCACATAAGCCGTCCACTTAAATGAGCCTCTCATCAAACAAAGTTCCCTTTTCCATGGGTAAGTTAATGTCACATGCTTCCATCAACAGGAAGTTTCTTATTTTATTTTGAAATAAAAGCAGGTTTGTTTCCAAATGCTGCCTTCAAGTGCTCCTCAGAAGCGTCGTACTTCTCAGCTGTGCAGTCGTCATGACGATATACAAGCTTTCAACTGCTCTGGTTGGGAAAAAGCAACAAGCACGGATGCTTGTGCTGCAGCATGAAGACCAGGTTAATGTTGTTATCAGTGTTCATATACTCGCCTGGCATACTTTATCGATAAGAGCTTGCGTGCTTGTTACAACTAATAAATGCATATACTCCTCTAATGTGCAAATACTACAAAATAAATGATGGCTACTAGGAACAAAATAATTGTTGACACTGTTTCCAAGCTTTCCGACATTTTCCCTGCCCTGAAACGTCACGCAAACATCACAACTCTGCATCTCGGGTATCACCTAAATTTCCCACTCGTGATTACGACTTTGGCGGGCTGTTCATGTGCTTACGATATTTCCAAGGAGCACATGAAAGCAGCATAAGACAGGACAGAAATACAAAAAAGCATAAAGCAAACTGCTACAATGTAATGGAATTCACTTTTTTGCTTTTATCATCTCAATCAAAACTCATCAATCTTAATTTCAGATCATGTTTTTTTGTTTTGTTCATGAATGTATTTGAGTGCATTTGACTCAGCTGCAGGTCTGTCCATACAGTAACAATCCCTGCCTCAGACCCATGGCAGTGTAAAATAACACTATGAAATATTCATAGCTGTACACTTGAGGACAGCAGGGGTGGTGCAGTGAAGGCGGCAGTGTTGGGTGGTGGCTGTCTACAGGCTCACTCCCAGCTCCCTCTCCATCCATCGCTATATTTTCTCTTTTCAGAGGAGTTCCCTCGTGCTCTCGTCCCCGCTGTGCACCGTCAGCTGTGACGCTCCGGCTGACGTCTGAGCTACGGGAGCATTCAGTTCACTCCGGAGACGGAGTGGAAAGCTCTGCACCGAGCTGTGCACAGGTTAAATTATGAATCATAATTACACAGTATGCTGCTGCATGAATAAAGGTGCCACGGCCTTTGTGTTGTAGTTTGGGCACCGGGCAAACTCAATGGCAGGTGTAGAGAGGATGGGGCAGCTACCAGAGAAGGTGTTTGTTTTATTCCAAAAGGAAGGAACAATAAAGACGCAATTGCTCTCAGTTTGCAGAAAAATTGTTGAATAATAAAAAATCAATAATTGATATTTTCCTCATCTTACATGGACACATCCACTTTAAGAGAAGGAGGAGGAGATAATGGATGGTACCACTGTGTCTGCCTATCTGTCACATTCCTTTTACCCCAAATGGTAGATGACCAACCCAAGCCTGAACATGGGGCCCAAAGTGGACTCAAGAACATCAAATATCAAACATAAATATTGTGAAGTACAAATTAAATCTAGACTCAGAACTGCAGAATAAATCACTGCCATGAATGCCTAAACTACTTTCTAAACCAAATATCTTGAAGCCACATTCATTATTCATATGACATGTGCTTTTGTCCTGATGTGGCAACAAAACTGTTCCATGTAATCTAATAAAGCTTTTGTTTTTAACCTACAGACTATATCATATCTGGATTCTATCATTAAGCGAATTACTACCAAAATCACCAATGTGTCACCTACAAAGGGAAAGATCACACTTTTTCTTCCAGCCACGAGATGAGCTCAGTGGATTTGTTGAGTAATGGACTGGAGAGATCAAAGCCGTCCAGAGTTAGTCATGTGTGAGAGACAGTAAGAGGTCAGCCGGTTGATATACGACAAGCGAGCCGCAGCTGGGACGCTTATGAAGAACACATGAGCTGGTTTGTGGCTTCTCACGGAAGCGCTGGAGGATATCAGGACGGGGAGAAAGACGGGAAGAATGCAAGATCGAGAAGAAACCAGGGCCTGATTGTGAAATAAATGTATAAGTAGTTTCACAAGTACGGTATTCAGCCTCCTTGCAAACAGCTGCAATGCGCCCGCCTGTCAGTCAAATCAGCCATACCTTTAATTATGCACATTTAGAAACAACTATAAGGCTTAATAAAATCAAAACACGAGTTATTCAAAATTTGAACCAGGCTGTGAACTTGTTTATTACCGCTTTCAAAATGGGCATTTTAATATAGGACCTAATGGGGATTGACTCACTTTTGCAACCAGGCTCAAGTGGACACTCCAGGAATTGCAGCTGTTTTGCAATTCCACTTTGGCTTCAAAGGCTGTGGCTTGATCTCACAACTGTCTCTAAGTGCAATTTATGAAATTTTAGGGGCCCCAGGGAGGTTCCAGGGGGTACCCCAGAAGCATGAAAGGTGTTTTACTTACTATAAATTTCTCAGGACATTTTAAAGAAATATTTAAGCTCATTAGAACTTTCCTTCTCATGGAAATACCCAGCTTTAGGTGCCCAAAGAGGCCTGGAAATAATTGAAAATCTATTTTCTATTGCATCAGAATACATTTAGGAAACAATAGAGGTGCATATAATATTATGAGCAGTGACTCACCGTTTCACCCTGATGATCTGGTCCCTCATGGGCTTGATGTCCTGAAAACTTTGCTGGTTGACCAGACTGTAGACCAGGATGAAGCCCTGGCCGTTCCTGATGTAAAGGTCCCTCATTGAGGCGAACTGCTCGGTCCCGGCCGTGTCCAGGATCTCCAGCACCGACGGCGAGGAGTCCACCTCGATCTCCTTCCTGTAGAAATCTTCAATAGTCGGGTCGTACTTCTCTATAAATGTCCCGGTGACAAACTGGACCGTCAGGGCGGACTTCCCCACCCCGCCGCTCCCGAGCACCACCACCTTATACTCCCGCATAGCGCTCCTGTGGATGCATGCAGAGAATAAAGTCTACAGACTCAGGACCCCAGGACTCACACTACACTACAGCCATGACACAGGCACAGCTAACAATAAATGAGATGCTCCTGCAGCTATAAAGGCGGGCAGATTGAGACGATGCTGGAGCATTTAGCCCTGAGATACAAAGCCACAGCCTCTACTGAGATATTCCCACGCTATCTTGCAGGGACACCATTCCTGAGGCATCCATAATGCAATAAGGCGTCGGTGTGGTAAAAATAAGATTGGCTATTATTAGAAACACCGAGACGGCACATCTTTTTATGCGCCCACAAAAACAGAAGGCTGACACTACATTACTCTGCACAGTGGGCTACAGTCGAGTTAAAGGCGAAGAGTCTATTTATCCTTAAGAAGGCTACAGTGCTGGGAATCCACGCCTCTGGAGTCGGTGCATGATGCATACACTGGATGTTGCTGTTTCCTGGACGATATGGCGGGTGTTTAGTGCCACGAAGACACAGAAGAGGGGTTGGGAAAACGCTGCTATCTTTTCATGAAGACATTATTTTTAAATCATCACATTGGTATGCTCTTTGACCTCTTTTGAGGGCTAAAAAAATGGAAACGGCATGACAAACTATGCACAAAACTTGCACAGTTTCAATGTTCCCTACATTGAAGATTTTTCATGAGTCTTGTTGGCCATCTTGTTTTATGGAACCAGAAGCAGGGGTAAAAGTAGGCAGGTAAGATCTGGTACTGCTAACCACGAAAAGTTTCAGTGAAGGCTTTAAGCACTTTGAGCAATGTTTTATAACGCCCTGGATGGAGCCCAGCTGCCTTTCACTACTGCTAGTTAACATGAGCACGAGCTTCCGCCAGCGCACCTATGCTGACCGATATCCAGCGCTGTGGGGCTTTGGCAGGCAGGCAGTTGTTGTAAAAATCTCCCAAGTAAAATGTTTGGCAGAATTAGTTGTGATGGTTCATGGTGTTGTTTTCTTCCAACAACACAGAGCAGCTCAGCTCATTTTAACATTACTTAAATCAAGACCACCACTGACAGGCTATTATTCCGTGTCATTACTGTGATTAGAAGGAAAGGCCCCTTTATAATAGAATAACTAAGTGAGTGACACGCCCGCTGCAAACAAGATGAGGATTTTTCAGTGATATTTATTGTCTTAGTCTTGACTCGGTCTCGATCACTAAATCTCTTGGACTTAATAAGTCTCAGAGAACTCTGGTCTCGTTTAGTGTGGTCTTGACTACAGCTCTAGTTGCTACATCCACTTCTATATGCAGTCTGTGTGTGACACTTACCTCCAAGAGATCCGTCCAGTCCCCTTTGCTGTCTGCATGCAACACTGCCCTACCTTATTATACATGTGAAAAACAGTTAGGACACTTATTGTATTACTGAACCTTACAGTAGTGGCACTAATAACCCCTCATATAGATGTCTTTACTTAAAAAAAAACAACGCTCCACTGCAGTAACAGGAAACGACAGAAAACAACAAACTAAGGAGTTTTGTTTGTTTCACTCTGAGGCCTTATCGTCATTTCTATCATCTGTGGAGAAAACACTGAATGGATTACTTTCAACGAACGAGCATTAGACTCCTTGCGTGTTTGTACATAAGCATCAACAAACTTTCAAAGCCTGCAGGCTACATTGGCCTGTAATCTGTTTATTTACAGTTATCTGTTTAAGTGGACAAACAGGGGTCCCTCAGGGGTCTCTGGAGAAAGAAGGACCACGGGGGGAAAACCAGAGGATGTTAAGTCTACACTGCATTCTGGTATTATTCTGCAAAGAAAGAAAAAACATAAACAGGGCTTCTACATGACACAATCATGAAATCCAGGCACAAACAATTCATTTTCTTTTCTTTATTTCTTTCTTTCAATAGATTTTACACTATCTCGCTGGAACCAAAGAAACATTTTGACTATAGAAACATAAAATAGCACAAAATATATGCAAAAGAATACATTTAGAAATGATTACATTGAAACTATAAATCCGATGAGGGTCTTCTTGTCAATTTAGTTTGTTGCTAGGGTACACTGCAAAAAAAGGAAAAAAAAAAAAAAAAAAAAAAAGATGGCACAGGCAGTCACATTTCCTAACCTGCAGTCTCCAGTGTAGCGCCATCTGCTGGCTAAAGCTGTGAAACACCCAAAAACGAGATCTCACTACAGATTCAGGAGACGGAAAATAAAGAAAAAATGACTGATTGCTCGTGTGCAGTGCGTCACCCTCTTTTGGCCTTGTCGTGTGCGTATTAAAACCTTAAAAAAAAAGTACTTTTTAATATAAAGATATTTGAAATGAAACCGAGAAGGGATCTGAGATGAGAGAGCCATTCAAGCCTCTTTAATAAAATTGGATAAAAGAGCTCTTAAGAACATAAAAACCTCAAGCACAATGGACTCAAGATAAGGCAAAGTGTTTGGATAAGCTGAGTCTGCTCAGTTGACCAACTGCTCAGAAAGTGCTTACATTTTATTTATTTTTTTAACATAAGTCAATCATTGCCGACACATTTCCCCCAAAAAGGAAAGAACACATTTAATTTCGAGAGGATGTCGTACACGAGGGCGTCATGGGATCACCGAATTCTTTCTCTTTTTAATCCACTGGAAACATTCAGAAAGTTATCGTTTATTAAAGCCTAGTCCACACGAGGGCGGGTGTTTTTTGGAAACAGAGTTTTTTCTGTGGAAACGCACCTTTTGGAAAACTCCTTCCAGATTTATAGAAAACCCGTTTAAGGTGTTTATGTGTAGAACTGAGTTTTGGGTTTGTAAGGTCACACCGCGCGCCGGTTTCTCTTCGATTTGATGTCATACTGCGACGCTGTCACTTTTGTTTTCATGAGAGAAGAGCGACAGCAGACGTCACCAAACGAGTGCTCCAACGATGTTGAAGAGCAGGGACACCTGAATGGAAAATTCTGTCAAATGAAATGGTCATTGCAGAGGAACGGCGAGAACATTTTGGCATGCCAAGGACATCGTTTTTGACTTTTCAGATGTTTTTCAGAATTTAGCGTGTGTGGACAGGATTATTTTTGGAAACGGAGGAGGAAAAAACCTGTTTGAAAAATTACCCGCTATGGTGTGGACTCGGCCTGAAGAAGGAAAATGTTCTCATGCAACATGTCGAGGTTTTTGATTCATTAACTCTAATATCAGGGCGGGGCGAAACTTGAAAAATAATCTCAAACAGATCACTTTAAACGATATAAAAAGTGCAATCCTTAACTCTAGTGATACATAGGAATAAAACGTCTCGATGTGGAACCTAAAGGTCCTCTGTCAGGGGGAGAGTTGTACATCTCAACTTATTAATTTATAGATTATTTACCTCTTATATATATATATTTATATTTATGTATAATCTATGTAATATTGATGACTTTAAATCTATTGACGTGTTACAGTCACAGCGCTACGGAGGCTGTTATCGGCTAATGAAAATATTAGGTCATTGTCGTAATCTCAGTGAGGTGAGGAATAAGAAATGTTCTTTACAATCTACCGTGTGTACAGTGTTCTAGCAAAAAGAAACAAACTCAACAATGTCATTTACAAAAATACCCAACTTTAGTAATCGCAACGTTTGGCTGCCACGGCAACAACTTAATATTGTTATGAAATACTATTATACTAGAGTGAAAAGTACATCTTTTTATGAATTTTTCTTCTCTTTTGTTTTTTTTTGGTAAAATGTCATCTATACAATAAACAATTTTTTTTTTTCTCCCAACGACACAAGCGACTCTATGACTACGCTCATTACTGCGACACCATGATCTTTTTATCAACGAGAAGGCAAGAAAGATCCAGGAGCTTTTCTTTAAAGTCGGTCGGTTGGCGAGGGTTGACTTTCTTTAAGCCCCGCCCCCCTTTCGAGACGTGTGCGACTTTTTCTCATTCGCCGACCTGACAGGGTTAGACCTTGAAATGACCAACCGTGCAGAATGTAGCACAGCTCAATAAATTACATTCATTTTTAAAATAGAATAGTTAACAACATTGGGTTTTTTTTTTGACTAAAGAGTAACGTAAGATAAATTACAACAAAATAGAACTTTTTTTTTTTTTTTTTTTTTTTTAAACCACCGTCCACGAGAGTTAACACACAAATCATAATGAAGACAATCAAGAGTGAATGGAACCAAAGAACCCAAGTGGAAAACTCAGATTTTGGAGTATGATTGTGGATTGTCAATGTTAATAATCAAGCACCATGAACATACATCAGAACTGTTAAAACACGCAGAAATCAAACAGAGGATTGGTCTAACACAGGGCTGTCATGATACCAGATTTTAAAGGTCACATATCCTCCTCCTTTTTAAAACGTGTAAATAAGTCTCAGAGCTCCCCAAAACATGTGTGTGAAGTTTCTTGTTCTATATACACTCTGATCCTTTATTTGATCATCTCTATAAACCCCTCTATTAAAGCCCTGCTCAGAACAGGCTGTTTCTGTGTCTGTAGCTTTAAATATTCAAATGAGCTGTGTCTGACCACTCCCCCTCTCTGGAAGGGCTTGGGTGGCTCAGGCTTTCTCGCTCCATGTCCTATTGTTTACGGTGAGAAGGCAGACTCAGAGGGCAGACCAAACACCTAGCTGTGGGAGGGTCACCCACCTGAGGGAGGGGTTACTGCCCTTTGTGATGTCATGAAGGGAAAATCTCCAAAAGGCCTGTTTGAGCACATATTTTCTGAAAAGTGGAGCAGGCAAAAGACGGAGAGGATGGACTTTTCTCATCATTGAGGGGATTTGTAGACGGACGAGAGACACTTATTAGTGGGGAAGATGATTTTGAGGAATATGTGACCTTTAAGCTTTGATACCATACGTGTAAAAATCAAACGATAACGATACATTTTGGATACCACGGCAACAAACTATAGCAGAGCTGGGTACCCGACATTCAGTAACTGAACTTAACACGATCTAATGTGCATTAAAACGGCTACGTTTAGTAGTGGCAACGTTTTGGTACCAAAATGATGCCAATATATCCGTGCAATTTTCAAAAACACCACTGTTTGCCTATCTGTGGATTTTAAATCACGTGGTATCCAAAAAAAAAGTATCTGAGATTTTTCGACAACCGTTGCGTAAATCGATCAGATCTGAACTCAAATAATTTGTTCTGGTAAAGGTGGAGATGGTGGTGGTGGTGGTGGGGAATTCTGGGGAAAGTGGAATTCAAACATACCTTGATAATAGACACAACACAAGTTTTTTTAAATAACTTTGAATACATTTCTATAACCGTGAATATAAACTCTCAAAGTAAGAGACACTTTACATACATTACACAGTTTCACAATACGCTGTTTTCCCCCGCTCACGTTCCTCATGTAAACTACTCATAAAACCATGGTAAGAAAACGATGGTACACCGTGAAAGTCACCAAACATTCTACAAAGCTATTTTTGATTTGTCGTTTCTTTAACTTCTTTTTCGTCTGGATAAAGTCACTTGTGATGTTTCGAACGAAGAGTTTACTGTTTCTGTGATGTCATTCCCCGAAAAGAGTCCACGTAGCTTCTGACGAGCAGAGTGTCTTAAGTGGATGTGTGTTGATGTTGATGAGCATTTTTTAGGCACTTCTACAGTTTTTTTCTAAAATGGAACAGGATTATCGGTGATAGTAGGGTTGGACAGGACAACCGACGGTCACAGATAGCCCTCCAGTCGAAGTTCAAGTCATCTTTTTGCTTGACGAACATCGTCAAATGCACCGTGTTTTTTTTTTAAAAAGTCTTAGCACTTAAGTCCCTCACCCCACCCCGACCCCCCGTAAAACCTCTTCCTGGTGTTGTCGTCACCTGCTGGACCTCGCTTTAAGTCCCAGTCTGCCGGCAGACCATCAGTCTCCAGATACAAACACACATGCACGCACACACACAAGGCTTGGTACGTCTGGAACGAGACCCTTAAGCTTTGGGAAGCTCTTGGCACAGACTCGAGCCTTTAGGCTGTTTTTCTTTTTTTTTTTTCTCCAGTAATGGCGTCGACTATCTGGGCACTTTCTTCCCCAGACCGAACTTCATGCAAAAAAATCCGTGCACAATCTTTCAAAAAACATATAAAGGGTTCGTTATGAGCAGCTCTCGCGATGGCAAAGGAGGAAAAAACATGAATTAGGGTGTTGAAATGTGGCCTTTTTTTTTTCTGGCAGGTTGAGTCCGAGCTTTGGCAAGGGTGTTTCCAGAATTGGCGATGCAGGGGGAGGGGAGCGCGAAAAGCTTCATCATGGCGTTTTGACAGCATCTGGGACAGGTGAGGGTCAGCTCGCAGGGGGACAAGTCACATTAAGAAAACATGAACCTGTCTGCCCCCGAGGACATTCAACTTTAGTAGAAAGAGAAAGACGAAAGCGTTCTTGAAAAAGCGCAGAGTGTGGTTGTGCACAGGATTCTCTGTGACTCTTTCTGCTCTCCGCCTTCAACACTATACGTTTCATACAGTGCAAATCGAGCTTCTCGCTCTCCAACCGAAAGGGATGAAGGTTGTGCAGCAGAATAAATATGAAGGAGAGGGGCTCCACGGTACTTTGGGTTGTTAAGATGACCTCTATAGTGTGTGTGTTATGTAGCTCTATACAGAAGAATATTTTTGACTTTTTCCTGTTAATAGTTTTTTCTAGCAATACATACAGTATATATATTTTTTTCTGTGTGTGTGTGTGTGTTACACCGGCACTGCAGTTCTTACGGTTAAATTGAAGTGTTACACTCTTAGCATGCAGGTTGCTGGACCTCTATGGGAGAGGTCAGGTAGTATTTACACAGGGGCTGTTTTGGGTTTCCTAGTGCAGCTTGGTGACACTCCGTTCCCGTCCTGACGCTTACTTCAGGATGATCTGCAGGAGGAGGAAGACGGACACGGAGACAAGAGTTAGTTTGATGCAGAGAGAGAAGCTGGTTTTAACTCCACTGTATCATGGAGTAAACAGAATATGCATTTTAACTTTAAAACATGTAAGAATGTACGAAACAAAAGAAGTGAACAGAAAGGCTGTTTGTTGTCTCAGGAAGATCTGGGTCAAACAGTATTTGCCTTTTCTCTGCTTTCTTAAAGAGACAGTTCTAGGTTTTTTTTTTTTTTACCTGGGAGGTGAGTACTTTAAGCACATCACGTAAAAATGCAACAAGAAGAAGGCCGGCTGACCTGATGACGACCTCCTTGTGTTTAGAAAAACTTTTTCTGGTATTTAGTAAGGCCCCGCGTCCACCTAGCGTTTTTTTCCGGGCAGAAAAGCGCTGCACGTCCGTCCGCTCAGAAAAAAAACGCTAGGTGGAGCAGGCTTGTCTCCTTTTTATTGCTGCATTTTTTTTTCACCTCACCAGGAGCCACATTTTTTTTTAATTACTTATTTTTGGGGCCAAATGATGAAAAGGTTTGTCACTATTCTTTGTGTGAATAATAGTTTGTGACCTAGATGTTTGAAATATATGTATTAAAGGCGAGGACACAAACACAGCGAGCTAGAATGAGAGTTTTTGACAAAGGGGGGTCTGGTGGCTTTGAGGAGAGCAACATATTGGCTGTGTTTGCTTTAAACAGAAAGATTGATCTCTGCAGGGATCCTCTCTTCAGTGTTTTTAATGCGAGCCTGTCGGGGGGCGTAAAGAAGCTCTTTAAGGGGACTTTCATGGCGCTATAACCGCCAGTTTCTCTGCAGCAATCAGCTGGAGGATTTCAAAAACTCTGTGTTCCTATTAGATATGAAGACCCCTGAATGTGTTAAATCACGGCCCAGATTGAATTACTACTAAAGTTGGACATTTGAGAAATACCTTTAAAAAAGCAAGCGAGACTTAAAAAGAACTTTAATGACGAAGCGAACTAACTGTAACGTCCACTTTATGTTGCGATTGGTCTAAAAGAAAGCAGAATTTGAACTTCTTTATTTGCATCTTAACGTGAAGTTTTTCGCCAAATTAATCTATGTAGCAAACATTTTTCCAAAAAATCGTCATCACAAAATGTCCTCCTGTCATTGGCTGTATGTGTCTTTGCTGGGGGAGACAAAGTAAACACAGGAAGGTGGTCTGCAGGAATATTAACAAAGAAATCTACTTTGTAGATAAGTCAGATCAAAGCTGGATTCATTGCATCGTGCAGCCACTTCAAAGGTGGCTAAGGAAGCTGAAATGTTTCTTTGTGAACTTTCACTGGGGGTCAGATCGAGGCTGCATCCTGTTCCCAACACAAACAAAAACACCATGATTCTTGTGCAACCACAGCTAGAGCGTTTCCCTTACAGGCTTTCTGCAGGTCTGCCCTGAATGCAGTTCCTCAGATGTATAGGATCTAGAGAGAAAGACAAAGTACAGTCCAATTCAACAAGGCTACAAAAAAAGAAGGCGCAGGTGTGAGACTACAAAGACAGAATTCTTGGAGAGCAGATCGAGAAGCCAGCAGGGATGCAGCCAAGAGGAGGCTTTCTTTTTTTTTTTTTCTTTCTTTACACAACAGTTTGTGGGTGTGTGTTGCCATTTGGAACGAGTATAAACACTCTGCATTTGGGTGTAGCTGGACTACATGTTGGTACTTTGTCTGAGCACTCTGAGACCTTCACTGGTGTCCCAGATTGTTGAGAAATCGGACCCTTTCACGCAGTATTTATTCTACTTTGCTGGTTTATATGAAAGGGATGGAGACAGAACGGTTTGCACGATGTTACTGTGCCTTTAAGAAATCTGTGTACGTGAGGAAGGACAATGTTTTAAATAGTTAGCTATGGAAGTCAGCAGCTAAGCTAACAGCGATCGACAAATATCTGCATATTGCTCCTTAATGTTTTACAAGATTAACTGCAGGAACATTAAGTTATTATTATTATAGTTTATAAAGAAGTGTGCATGTCAAACATCGACCTTTGGCCACTTTCTTTCAGGATATCAACTTACTCTGTGCAGCAATTTTAACAAAACGAACATCTGAAGAGGTATAGTATTTTTCTCTATAATTTACCCTCGGTAAGTATTTGTGTCATAATTGCTCTTTCGGGGTAGTGGGGGGCCACACTCATATTCACACCTACGGGCAATTTTTAGAGTCACCAATGAACCTCACCAGCATGTCTTTGGAGTGTGGGAGGAAGCCGGAGTACCCGGAGGGAACACCACGCATGCACGGGGAGAACATGCAAAATCCACACAGAGAGGCTCCTGTCAGACGGGGATTCAAACCAGGAACCTCGACAGTGAGGCGACAGTGTTAACCACTGCTCCACCGTGCTGGGTTAGGTCAATAAAGTTAAATCCTCACCATTCTTCACTTCAAACGTGTACAGTTTTCCTCGTGTTGAATATGGCACTGTTTGTTGTTTAGGTTTACTTTTGCTTTTTTTTTTGTTTATTTATTGATCTAATTTTGTTTGACTAATAAAGACATTCAAATGAAAATGGAAAACTGAAGATAATTGCAGTTAGGTTCAGAGTACAAAGGCAAATAAACAAATCTATTCTGTGTAGAGTTTAAACAATGTGTCGATTAATCGTGCTTTTCTGCTTTCGTTTTCAGCGGTGGGAATTTTTTCTGTTGCAAAAAAAAGATTAAATTCGGTTGTCAAAATGTTCAATACGTCGATACATTTTGGATACCACGTACAGACTGCATCTGTTCCATCAGACAGAAGACTGACGTTTTTGATTTTTGATTTTTTTTAAGAAATCAAACAACACTGGGTTCCTAGGACTTCAATTTTTGTTGCCGTGGTATCGGAAAAATGTATCGATAAGTCTAATTTATAAATTTGGTATGATGACGACCCTAGGAGTAAAAGCGTCTGATTACTAGCAAATAGCATTTGACCCAGGTCTGAGCACCTCTGTAAGTATTCTATCTTCAGTAGAGACAAATCATCTTCAACATGACAAAGACAGAGAGAGAAGAAGAAGAAGAAGAAGAGAGATTGTCTATAAGAGAGAGAGAGGGGGGGGGGATAGGTAGAGTAGCTTCAGGCTGCCATCTTGTGATCGCCCCTGGCAGCGAGCCGACACAGAACAACAGCACACAGTGTTTGTTAATAGACAACACACAGCGAGCAAAGGACAGAAGCCACTGGGCACATCACGCATCACAGAGGGTCACATCAGGGGGAGAGGGAGTGTGATGTGTGCAGGCTGAGAGGAGACGCCCCGCTCTGCAGTGGGTTATGGAAAAACATTACTGAGCGCCAGATGGACGTGATCAGCCAGACAGGGAGGTAAACCCCACCCGTCTGGAAGCGCACAGGTGGGTCAAAACAAACACCAAAGACTTTTTAAGCGGCTAGATTTGGTGCAGACAGTTTGAGGAGCGAAAAAGAGGGAGTTACAGAATCGCACTGGAGGTTCAAAGCGTGCTCGATTAATATCCGATTATTACTCAGATTGAATTACACCTCAGTGACCTGGTCAGTTAATTTGAAGAAATGTGATGAGGATAATTACAGGTTCTTTCTTTCTTCAGGAGTTGTCCTCTAGTCGGATATAATCATCTCTAATTCTATTTAATTCTCATCCTCGTATCAGTTTCAGCCAGAGTGAACACACAGAGCCTTTAGGTTTGTCGTGTAACACTTTGTTTGGACAGTAGAGGGCGCTAAAGCTTCAAAGTTTGCACATGGTTTATAGGAGCAACTGTGCAACTTCCTGTCCTTTTGTATGTGCATTAATGATGATTGATGTCATTTTATGCAACTTGTGGGTGAGAAACGCATTTTATTTTACAAGTTTACTTCTTTAAGCTAAAGATATATTAAAGTGCATGATTATAAATGTCGCTAGCGTCGTCTTGCAGCAGCCAGACAGTCCTCAGGTGGACTGGTAAAATACTGCTGACTATGTTCAAGGTGTTGAATGGACTTTTCCCCCAAAGTACCTCTCCGTAATCTGAACCCCATATCAGTCGGTAAAATACCTTTTAGGTTTTGTCGGGCGTTTCATAACCTTTGGACCATTTTAATGTAAACAAACTTCATTATTTTTTACTCTAAATTCTGTGTGATGCATATTCTGACATATTAACGTTTCTATTTAAACTTCCTAAATAGGGATTTGGCCCGTGTTCTCTCAATCACATTACTGGTTAAGAAAACACTCAAGGTTGAGGCTAACCATGTAGCATCATCACAAAGTCGGGATTGGCTGCAGCTTCAGATCCAGGTGTTGTTTTGAGGAAAAACAATGACATTGTATTGTCTAACAATAAAGATTTGGGTCGTTTGTTCGAGAAGAAACGCTACGATAGGAATGACAAACGCGGGACATCAGGTGATCGAACGTGTTAACTGTGTCCTCGCCGGAGAGATCTTCATGCAGAGCGAGGGAGCGAGGAAGCGAGGAGGAGGAGAGAGACAACGGAGGAGGTGGGGGGGGACAGAAGGAGACAGACAGCGAGGGGGCTGACGTCAGTGTTTCTCCGGCTCCTTGTCCCACATGCATCTTTAAAGAGCAGCTCTGCTTCCTGCTGCTACTGCTGCAGCATGCCAATTACAGGAAGAGACGGTGACTCACGGGAAGTGAACGATGCACGGCCGGCCTGTGAGGGGCAATAAAGCACGAGGTACAGGGGGGGGAACCAGATCCTCATCTGATGATGGAAGGGGACTCTCGGAGGACTTGATTAATTTTTATTTTCATTTTTACTACAACCTAATTTCACATTTTTCACTCTTTTTTTCCCGTTCAGATAGGATATACGAACTGTTTTGTTGTTGTTTTGTGGTTGCCATAGTAATCATGGAGGCTGAAATTCATTCTGTGAGATAGATTTGTTTTTTTAATGTTTTCTCCAGGCAGGAAATCGGTACAAAAATAGATTTAAATTTAGAATAAAGGTCCCTAAAACCAGCACAAGACTGTCTTAATAAAATGAAAGTGTTTCATTTCACACTTCAAATGTTTTTGCACACACACCAAGGTAACCTAAGTTTGTATGTCCTCCATCTGTTTTCCAGTTACACAACATATCGACCTGTGTAACACTTGGACATCTGCGTGTCCTCAGACCACCTCTACTCTTAACCACTGGTAAATGATTGCCAGCTGCATGAGGCCGGCGTGCCAGCATTGTGCAGACATTTCCAGGTTTAAAAATGGGGGCACATGTGCGTCACTCTGGCATTCAAAAAGCTGGCCCCTGCTTCTCCTGGCTCCTGCTGACACGCAGCAACAGGAGAGCAGCCGATCACTGAGGCCATTTTTAGACAGCTTCTGTGATCATTTCTCCTGACGTCTGTCTCGCCCTGACAAGCGTGGCCCATAACTGTTTCCTCTCTTGATTTATTCTCTCTCTTATCTCAAAACCAGTGAAAGGTAAAAAGGTGAAACTAGGAGGGGGGAGGGGGGGGGGGGGGGCTTGTTAAGTGCTGCAGAAATAGCCTGCATGTATTTGCTTCAATGTGTGTTTGCAAAGCACACGAGCAGTACAAATGATGCCCCCTGCTGCAGACGGAGAGGCTTATTTGACAACAAGAAAAAAGAGGAAATAAAACGTAAAACATGCAGAACAAAACCAGGAAGTAGTGCAACACAACACAACTACTACTTTGCAAATGTTGGAGCTCTGAAGAAGTGCTAATGGGGAGCGCTAATGCACGGCATTTTACATGAAATACAATACAGCGCAGTGGCTTAGGTAACCCCTCTGTAACACACCCACTCACAGGTTTTAATGCCACTGTGAGCGCAGCCCAGTACAGGCGGAGGGGGATGGATGGGGAGGGGCTGGGCGTGGGCAAAGGCTCAGCTGCAGGTTATTGCAGCCCCGCTATTAGATGGCAGCACTTATTCAGAGCTCCGGGGACTGATGAAAGAAAGCTTTAAAAGGAGCAAACCTGATTGGCTGGTGCTGTTGCTGCGTAGGGGACACTTGTGGCAGGAGTTGTTGCTGCAGAGACAGTAGCAGGCGTAGCACTGTACATCATTGGGACTTTTTGAGGGTGGGGAAGAAGGGGAGAGGGAGGGGGGAGGAGGGAAGTGGTAGCAATGGACAGGTCGGTGGAGCATTATGGTAAACATGGCAACAGTGGTGATGTGTGTGTGTCGGTGGTGTTGTTTGTTGTTGTTGTTGTTGTTGTTGTTGTTGTTGTTGTTGTTGTTGTTGATGGTGGTGGTGGTGGTGGTGGAGGAGGTGGTGTTGGAGGTGGTGTTGGCAGATGTTACAGAGAGCCAGCAAGCCATCGTTAGGGTTACACCGGCAGATGGCATGCAACCATTCACAATGCAAAGCAAAGGAGGACAGGAAGAAAGAAAGAAAGAACAAAAGAGAGCATGGGAGAAAAAAAAAACAAAGAGGAGAGAAGCTGATTACAATCACAAATAAGGAAATTTATACGGAAAATCAGTTTGCTGTTTTTTTCCCAGAGAAGTTGAAGAGCACAAGACACCAATTACATGACTCAACGACATTTTTTTTGGCAGCAGGGATGGGAATTTTGTTTTTCACAACACAAGACTTTTGCACACTAATAAGGCAGCTATGCCAAACACATGAAACTCTTTGTACTTATTAGGGCATCAGGGCTACTAAAAGATAAAAAAAAGGTGGGCTTGATCTAAAGGTTGTGTTTGACCACTGACAGGCTCGGATTTGTTACTCTGTGTGTCTGCCAACATTACAGAAAAGTCCACCAAAGAAAATAGAACTTTTTTTTCTGATAACAACGTAGAGCATCTCTTTCCTCAAAGCCACCAGACTCCATTGACAAAAACAGTGATTTTAGCTCGGAGAGCAGAGGAGTTGCTGTTCTACCGCCGTCTTGGTAGGTTAGTTTGTGTTTGTTTTGTTGTGTTTGATCTGAGATAAAGATCTAAAATCACTGAAATAAACAAGACCACAAAAGTGACGGAGGCAGCTGCAGACCAGCGACTCCTGTGCTCTGCATCATGGATTTACTGTCTTTTTAAAAAAAAAGCATGAAGCATCCATCACCCTCCTTAAAGCCACCAGACTCCATTGACCAAAACAGGGATTCTAGTTTGGTTTTGTGGGAGTTGTTGGTCGACCTCTGCATTGGAAGGTTAGTCTGTTTATGTTTTTCGGACTGAGCCAAAACATTTAAAATCACTTCAATCAACCAGAACACAACCCTGATCGATGCAGCAGTAGACGAGCAGCTCACGAGTTGTGCTTCGTCAAATTGCTGGTTTTGACAATGGAGTCTGGTGGCTTTGAAGAGAATCATGTATCTTTTAAAAAAATGAACGGGTCTATCTCTGCAGGGGGACTTCCTGCAATATGGTCGGACAGTTTCATTAAGATTCCTAGCCTGTCTGTGGAAATAACCGCTCTTTAATTAAACAGCATTTGATGCTCCGCTTGCCTCGGAGGGTAAAGTTAGAGCCGTTATAAACTGTGTCGCAGGCAGCTGCAGGATGAAGCAATGCACTGGAACAAGTCGTACCTATCCGTCATTTAGCAAAACATTTGTACAAATCTGAAGTTCTGGTCTTTTTTTTGTGTAATTCCCATCCCCTTTGAGCTTTCAAAATAACTTCTCTGGGAAACTGATTTAAATTTCCCGATCAAAACACAGCACAGCAAACAGACAGTAGCTATCCTACAGCTACCCTCCAACAGATCAGTATACAGTGTTTACTCCAAACTACCTTTATAATCATAAACAGTCATTAGCGAGAGAGAGGGAGAGAGAGTCAGTAAGGAAACATGAACTGAGTCGTCACTCTTTCAGGTGACACAAAAAGGACATTACAAAATGTGAATCATATCCAATCCCAGGATAAATAAAAGGACAGTGTGATGAAAATCTTCAGCACATTTTAAAAGTTGCATCCCCACACAGGAGGTAAAACAATGACCTTTTGTCTCACCTGGAAGGGCTGCAGAAATTAGCCACTCAAAACCCCTCCACCCCCCTCCTGTCAATGCTTTTCATACAAACAGTGTGTGTGAGAGAGCAAAGGGAAGGTCAGGACCTACCAAGACTGCTAGCAGGAGTCATGCACAAGACTGACCCTGTCGTGTTCATGCAGAGAGAGAGAGACAGAGAGAGAGAGAGGGAGACAGAGTGGGGGTGAGAGAGACAGAGAGAGAGAGAGAGAGAGAGAGAGTGGAGGAAATAAACGGGTTAATTGAGGGAGGAGAACATCAAGGTTAGACAAGACAAAAATAAAAGCTTGGATGCTGCTGTTACAGTCGTGCTGTCAGCCAGTCATTTAACGCATGCAGAGGAATATCATTCCCCGATTCAGTTATTGTATTAGTGGGGAAAATACTGTTCATGTACAAAGATCACAATGCAGACTTCAGGATGCTGCAGGATCTAACACTGTGACTAGATAAAGCATGTTGCAAAGCTCGAGCACGGAGTTTATTGGCTGCTCTTTGCAGGTGTAAAGAGAGGAAACGAGCGTCTTAAAAACATGTATTAAACACACTTTTGTTTCTCTTACATATCTGCATGTTCGGTCTATGGACAGAGAAACAGAGAAGTCTGACTCCTCCCTCTGCTTCACTCTTTACTGAATCGGAAATAAAACGATTATTTCCATATTTCTAACTGTCTACTATCTCAAAGCCCTCTTCACAGTTGACTAGTTCTACGTTCTCCGCATCCTGCCCTGGCTGCATCCCCTCCATCTCATCCTTTCTTCTGATGAACTTCACTTCCCAGGATTTCGGTTTCCCTCGCTGTGAACCAAGACGGGCCTTCCTGATGTGCATTCAACTTTCTGTCAAAGCTTTCATATACAGTGTGGTGCTAGTGTGGCTTTATAAGTGGGACAGAGGCGGAGAAAAGAGCCTGCAGACAACTACTCTTTGCAGAAAATAAATTAATGGATATAGAAATATTTTCCCCTAATTTCTGGGAGGCAATAACTCTATTTAGGTTGTAGACCTTTGCCATGATTAAAAATGACTGTTACATTATGGTCAGGAGGTAATACGATCTCTGATGTGAAGGGGCTTAAGTTACGTAAACTTTATTTTCATGTAAGAGAGAAAAACTGGACAGATGATGGATTTTAGCGGCAGCATCATGAGGTGTCAGAGCCAGGACGTGCACATGCTTTAACCTTGTTACAAATATTCACAAGAGATTTTTGACCACCTGAAACTTCAAATATCTTTCTTCTGTTTTAGTCTTCATGTGTGGAAAAAAAATCGGTGTCCAGATTTGTATATAAAAATTGATTTTCTTACATGACTCTAACCTGGGGATACTTCCCACACAGATACAGAGTGAGGGAGTGAGGGAGGGAAGGAGTGAGGCGCTGTCAGGCATCTCAGACCACAGGGAGACAAAAAGAGACCAGACGAGCCAGTGATGACTCAGTGTGGCTGCAGGCTGCAGCATTAGCAGCAGTTAATTCATTTAACAGGGCGACCTGAGGGGGCTTCGGCTGCAGTTTGTTTCCATGAGAGACAGCGGTTTGTTTGAGGGGTAAATACTGGCCAACAATAAGGGAAGGACTCGAATTAATCGGAGAAAATTGGAACAAAATTGCCTTTAAAATGTGATTTTTGTTTTTCAATATAGACGTCTGTCAGAACTGATTGAGCACACGTCTGTCTCTTATTCCACTTCATAGGTGAGCCAAAAACAGAGTTTAAAAAGCCTCTGTGTCGGAGACAACCAGACTTGTTTAGCTCTCCTGTGTGCTTGGGCGTTACAGTGACAGGTGTGTCACATTCAAGAGGTAATGAAACATGTTTATTGTTCTGATCAAAGTGTGCACTGCCCGACAACATGACCACAGTTATGAGTTCATGTTGGCCAGCACTAGATCAACGTTAAGAAATTACAAAAAAGTCGTCGACCACGTGTTTTATGAATGTACCAAAGCTTTAAAAAAGTCATGTAGTTAAGCAAAAGCTGCCGTGTGAGACAGAGACAACGATACGGTCTCATGAAGATGCAAAAGTTGCGTTTATGTCTCCTAAAAACGGAGAGCAAACGAGGTAATACTGTCTAACATGCACAAAGATTCTCTACCAATGTGTGTGGGCAATTTAGAGAGCATGAAGGAGTTCACTTGCAGTATTTAGAAACAAGAAATGACATAAGATTTTGATTTCTGATGCCGTCAGATCAAACCGGTTCGGACATCTTTTTGTTACAAGTATCTAAAGGTCTGGTATGGTGACAACCCTAGATGGCACAGGTTGTAACATGGTTGAAACATTAGCACTACGATCACATAGAAGTCAGTGGATGCAATTGATGATGAGAGGTGATCTCATTTTTAGCACAAGCAACTCTAAAAGCACGACTTTGTGAAAGATAGAAAGTTAGCCGAGCACATTCAGTGAGTGTGGTGTCTGCATCTGTGTGCGCCCTGCATGCCCTGCATACCTATGAGTGCTTCTATTTGCATGTGTGCATCGATCGGGAGCTCTCACCTGTGGGAAAGAAAGCGGGCTGCTGGAGCTGTGCGTTGGCCAGCGCCTGCTGGTAGTGCAAAACACTGGGGTTGAACAGGGAGCTCGCTCCGTTGCTCTTCTCAAGTGCTTGTCTCTTTGGTAGGGGCTGGAGGACGCCGTGGGGGAACGCCTGTCCACCCAACACACACACACACACACACACACACACACACACACACACACACACACACACACACACACACACACACACACACACACACACACACACACACACACACACACACACACACACACACACACACACACACACACACACACACACGACAAGACACAACAAACACACACAAAAAGCAGAGTCGATTTGAACTGTATACTCACACAGCAGAGATATTTGTAAATGTGTTATTAGTCTATGCACAGCACAACATGAAAAGTTGCCGTAACTATCACAAGGACAATGAGAAACTACACCATAGCAAGGCAAACACATTAAAGAAAACTGTGAGATTAATTTAGCATTACGTTGTAGGTAATCAAAGCCATTAAAATGATAAATATTTATACATTAAAGTGTCTTTCACAGAAACCAAAAGAGCCAACTTAAATTGTTGTGAGTGGCTACAGTACAATTAAAGAAGCTACATGCAAAGCAAAAGGTGAAAGGTCCAAGTACCAGGTCTACAGTTGCCTCGAGGGGTCGCTTCATTGCTTTGGCAGTCGACTGAGTCTTTAATTAGCAGGCAGCGAGCACATGATGGCAGTGGGCCAATGGGATTCAAGCGTATTAACATACAGGTAACAGCAAGCAGAGGTGCGTCATGGGGGACAGCATTGCATTGTGGATAGGTGAGAAGGAAAAAAACAAAAACAAAAAATAATCTGAAAATGCAAGTATACCACATACAAAACAATAGGCATGCACATAAACAAAAAATTGTTTTGTTTACTTTTAAAGAAACATTGCTACTCTTTGAATTAGTACAAAAGCAAAAAAAAAAAAAAAAAAAGCATCTATATTAAACTCTTAAAGCAAGAATCTATTAGGTATTTAAAAATCTACGGAGAAAGCATTTAGTAGTAACAATTCGGACAAGTAATCAAACTTCTTTTCTTTCTTTTTTTAAATATCTACGCAGGAGACACAAAAACACAACTGAGCAAGACGATAAATAGAGGGACCAGCGTTCAAAGGAACAACTACGAGGCTCTTTTAGGACTCCTTTTGATCATGTGAGGAAGATCGGTTTAGGGGGCAAAGCCCTTCAAATTAGCAGGAAGTGGACATGTTTGCATACAAAGCTTTCAAACTACAAGCAAACATTACTGCCCGATACGTTGGCCGATCATTTTGGGGCCTAAATGTATCCATATTGGTGCATACATTTTCCTGCTTATCTTGATCCAATGTTTTTGGGCTCTAATTGCAAGAAACTGCAAAGTTATCGCAGCAAATTGAGATGCAGAATATTCCCTACACAGCATTTATATCTGCAAAAAAATGCTATAAAAAATCATCGGATTTGACCCCTTCTGTCTGACATAACAGGCCGGTAAGAAGATGCTAAACGCAGCGTTAAGCTGCTAACGACTCAGACAAACACTCATATACACTAGATAAAGTATGCACATTTAAAAGGGTTGTATATGAGCACATGTGTCATATTGTACATGTCATCATTGGTGCATATCTTTCTTATATGATGCATGTGGGAAGGCAAACTAATATTTTCTCATCGACAGGAAAAACTTGATCGTCTCTGCAATTAGGGGGCAAAAAAGGGGACAAATGTTTGTAGTTATTTTAGCAGCAATAGGGTGAAATGATTGTATTCCTTCAGTCTATCCTCCTCTGTGATGGTGTTGGTTCAAGCCTCGCACTAACTCTTGTAAATTTGGCTTGTTAGTGTGATCGATGAAACATCGGGGAGGTGGTGACACAGAATGTGGAGCTCTGTTTATTCTTACAATCCTTCAGAGAAATAAAAAACGTCTTTAAACGTCAATGTTTGGGGAATCTCAGATTGGCATGACGCTAACCTAACAAGGTTGTTTATTTGTGAAGTTATCAAAAATATCCTTTTTTAAATGTTTGTCACTGCTGAGAGAGAGAGAAAAAAAGAGTGATGGATGTGATGAGCACAGCACTGATGGGAGTCCATGCACGAGCCTCTTGCTTCATGCATGTGGATTATCTAGTAGAAGAAGACTAAATCGCTGATGCTCTGTGCTGCTGACACAGTTAGTTAAAATTAAAAAAGAAATGGCAGTTCAATGCGACACGAAAAGCAAAAGATGAATGCATTTGAAGTTGCAGCGGGGAGGAAGAACACAGCACGGCAGGCAACAGAAAAAAAGTGGCAGAGTAACACAGCATAATCTCTGTAATAGGATCCTCTTACTGTAACTGTATCAGTTAATGTGTAACCTTATCTACAGCACACTTAAGCCTGTTTTCTCTTTGTTAAAAAAAAAGTGAATTATGGGTCATGATATTACCTCTTTGCAGCAGTGCAGCAATACAGGCTTTTTTATGGGTCTCAACAAAAATGCGTCACGTTTTAAGCTAAGGGCTAAAAGAGAATTGGATTAAAGGTGCTGACTAAACAAGGCATTGTCTGAAGGTTAACCCCGCTCACCTCCGCTTTAGCGTATAGCTGCTGATGGTAAACGGAGGATTGGCTCATAAAGTTGATACGCGGCGGTGTGTGAGCAACACAGAGGAGTGAGGAGGATAGGATTGTGAGGAGGATGCACTGGGAAGATTAACTGCTTTATTTGAAAAGATGCTTTTTGTGTACGATGTGGGGAAGTTGTTGAGCTTTGCTACGCCGTGGAGAATATGACGACGTGATGATGTAATGACAGGTGTGCTGTTTTTGTGATGCTGTGTCAATTCTCAAAGACGAGAGATTTATGAAATAGTTAATAGAGCGAAGATTTCACTTCCACTGTGTGGACAATGTTTACACTAAAATATCTAAATTAATTAAAAAATGTCTTAACCTATGCTGTATTTGTGTTGTTGTTGAGTACTTATCTCACCTCAAATATTTCCAACAGTTATCAAAGCCAGAGAAATCTGTAATTTGAGTGTTGCTACTGGACGTGTTTTGTCGTGGCAACCTTCATGACAAGAGCCGCCATGACAGACAGGACATGTTTATCATTGCCGTGGAAACACTGGATATTATGTCAAAGACCGCTACATGTGTGCTGCTGTGATAAAAAAAATGTGATTTAATGTATACTTGGAGACATCGTCATCATAGTTTTCCTAAAACTGAGTTATTAAGTAATATTTTGCTTTATTTACAAGAAGCTAATCTGGAATTATAGCCCGTCAGTATCGTGATACGTATTTCCTCGCCTGATCCTTGCAACACACAGCCTGAGAACACAGTGTACAGAAAATGTCAGATTAAATGTCTCAGCCTGTCTTTTATGTATGCATGTTTCAGTCCCTTGTTTTCCTGCTTCGTTGCAGCTCCTTAAAAAAAAGTGCACAAACTAACCTGAAATCGTCTTTCTCATTCTTCCACACTGAGCACTTAAATGGAGGAAGGACAGGGGGGAGAGAGCAAGCAGCGATGGAGCCAGCCAATGAGAGAGAGGAATGTGCGACGCGTAATGCATGCCCATGCCATGATGGAGGAGCAAAAAAGTCAGTCAGCACTCTGGCTCAGTAGAAGGTGTGCGAGTGCAGCAGCCAAAAGGAGCATTCAGAAAAGAAAGCCACTTAAGAGTCTAAGGGAGGGGTGGGACACGATCAAGACACACTGCCAAAGCTGTCTCACTGTCTGTCTCTTTAAAGTCTGTCTAGCTGTTTCTCCTCATCCTGTTGGGGTAAATTTCCAACTAAAGCCAGAGGAGGAGGAGGGTGCACCCCCCTCCCTCCCCTCCCTCTCTCTGAACCGTGAGGCTACATCCTCATCCATCCCTGATTCAATTTGCACTGATCTGCAGAGAGCCGCACTTATCATTGAGAGCAGGGGGGAGGGAGGTGAGGGGAGGTGAGGGGAGGGAGGGGGGTGAGCCAGCACATTGTCTCTGTATGTACCAAGGGCATTGGAAAATAAAAGCAGACTGCAGCGAGATAGTAACAGATTGTTCTTGCGGCATTATACTGATGTGTTTAGGTCTCACTAAAGCCTGTTTTATTGTATACAACGGCCTCACTTTGAGGCGACTTTTGGCGCTGAATTGTACACTGGAGTGTGCTGGAACAGACCAGCGCAGGTGGGTAATAAAGCAGTGCTCCACATTTTATGTTACTGAAGGTGTCATCATCAACAGCATGTGTTTACATTTCATTTAAACCAGATGATTTGTAGTAATGTTGCGTATTTAGTGGTTAGTTTTAAGATTGCAAAAGCCATTATTATTCTTTACGCAGCATTATCAGAAAGGTTGGGCTGTCTCCAATTAGCTTCCCTATGCTAGTGTGAATGCTATATAAACTGTATATATATTAGGTTTACTTGCTCCCCCACGACCATAAAACCTCCAATAATAACTTAGTCATCCGCTGCTGTAAAAAGCCTCCCTGCACACATCGTAATGAAGGGCTAAGCTGCTATTTGAAAGTTCAAGGTGTCCTGTATATAGGTGCTATAAAAACAGCCTTATTGTTCCATCCAGACCTTACAAGCTCCCCGCTCTCATCGTCAGTCCCTCCAGGATTCTGTGGAGCTTTGCTGCAATTGTTGCAGCCACAAAAAAAAAAAGAAAGCCTCATTTTATGGCAGCTTTTTGAAAAAAGTTGCACTGCAGGTCTCCATTTTTTTGAGGGATTGAGGGCGATTCAAATATTAAAGACGTGCTGTAGTAGTAGGGTTTTTTAACCCAGTGTGATACTAGTAAAAATTAAACAATATCGATACCATGGCAACAAAAAAAGAAATTCTAAGCACCCAAGAGTGGGAACTCTCTGTTTTTAATGATCACACACGGTCTTGAATTGCATAAATACGTTGGCAGTTCCAAAAAATGTTGCCAATGTATTTGCGCATTTTAGACAGTGGTTATGAGTTTGCTTGCATCTTTGATGGCTTAAGTTTCGGCACTTTTCGATATCGTGTTGAGTCGCTTAAAAAAAAAACCACAATGTGAAAAAGCATTTAAAAATGCGATTTAAGCGGTAAACTACTCGGACGTTTACACGGCAACGCCGAACTCAGGGGTTCAACGACTTGAATATCAAAGATGTTAATTTGGTGACGTGCATATATATGTCGCGGAGGGAATTCAGGTTAATGGTCAAATCCGAGCAAAATTGCAAGGTCGAATAAAGGGCGCAGTGATTGCTTGCATTTGCATGAATTCGGAACTTCCTGGAGGGACTGATAAGTACTCTAAACCAGCAGGAGCCTTGTGAGATTTGATTGGTTAGTACACCGATAAGTATGTGTGTGCAGGTTTGGATAACAGTAGGTAGGCTGTAGCTGTGCTCTTACCATGGCTGCAGCCGTGGCGGCGGCTTGCGCGGCCACGGCTGTCTGGTTGGCCTGGTGTTGCGCCGCCTTAATCTTGGCCTGCAGGTGGGCCGGTGGGTGGAAGTATTTGCACTTCTCGCGGGAGCAGCGGCTCTTGATGTAGTCCATGCAGACGGTCACCGTGTTGTCGCTGGTGTCGATCATGGGGCTGTCGCTCGGGTGGGCGAAGCGGCAGTCGGTTTCGCCGCGAGCGCAGTTGCCTCGCTGGAACTCGCGACACACCTGGGAGCATGAGAGACAGGTGGACAGAGGGGACACACAGACAGATGCACAGGCACACCACACAGGTAAATCAGACACAGATGGATGAAAGCAGAAGGAGAAAACAAAGAAGAACACAGAGACATAAAATAATGAATATATGAGCTCTCAGTACGTCTAGAATCAATGGCAGCTCAATAAACTTATATTATATATTATAATATATTATATTATATATTTTCGTCCAATGAATTTGAATTGTCCCTATTAGTATGGATTTTTTAATTGTATTGCGAGGTGTCAATGGTGGGACGAGTTTTGTTACGTCCCACCATTAATGGAAAAGCTTTGCCAGAGAAAATGTAAATGAGGAACACACAGGCCAGTATGTCTATATTTCTCCTTCAACCGTAATCTGAAATCAAAAAATTATTAAAGGTTCATACTGGGATATATGGGGAGAAAAACAAATTCCTTGATTTAAACAGTATGTGTGCCAGACGTGCACCAACCTTCTGTAAACAAAGACGATAAATTAAGTTCTGAACCTTAACACCATGCAACGTCTGCCAAAACCAAATAATTGAAGAATTACCGAACCAGTCGGTGTTTAACTGTTCAGAGGCCTGAAAATAATCACAGGGGGGGGGATCCGCTTTTGTCTCGCACTCTGGGACGCAACTCAGAATGCTTGCACAAATCCTCATGCAACATTAAAACACACACACACACACATGCCGGCTGTGTGTGGGCTCCGTGTCTCAGAGGGATGCTGTTTCATTAGAGCCAACTTCATTCAGTTGCTAAGTGATAGCACTCCCAGAGAAAAACACATCGAGGCACACACCTACGCAGCACCTCCAGGTCTTATAGGGAGATTATTGTTTATCTTTATAAATGTGGTGAAAAAGAATAATCTCCTCTTTGTGCACTCTTTCACAATCACAGAGCTCTCCTCATTCTGAGCTGTTGCCAGGGGGCAGACGGAGACAGCTGAAGTTGTTGTAATCGTCCCCGTCTGGCAAGTACCAGTTTGTGCTGTTGAGCGTTTCCCAACTTAAAATCGCTGTAATTGCTTCCTCTCTATTTTTTCAACTCATCTTATTTGATACGAGCCTTAATTGTTTCTGTTAGAGGTAACACGATCTAACACACAAGGGTAATAGAGGTAAAGAACGATCACTGAGGAGCCTGTTGAGATGTGAAAATTAGCTGTTTGCCTTTCAGCCTTAAAGTTCTTAAGGTTCAAATCAAACAAATAATACAGCTACACACACAAACATTTATGGTATAACATGGTGTCGTATGGACTTTCTGTTAGCTAATGTGTTACTCAGCTTATCATATCACTACTGACATCATTTCTCTGCACTGTTTCTTTTTCATATAACCTTGGGCTGGGCAATTAGTCGCAATTTTGACGTTAACGCAATATGAGCATTCGCAATGAAATGTCTGAAATGAATGGCAATAAATAGAAACACTCATGCACAAAGAGGATACTATGGACGTGCACTAATGGAGAGATATCCGAGTGAAGGGGCTGCCCTGAGTGCTCCTGAGCTGGCTTGGGGGGGGTTCGGTGCCTTCCTTAAGGACTCCTCAGCCGTGCTCAGGAAGTGACCTGGCACCTCTCCAGCTACCAGACCAATTTCCAGGCTTGGTCCGCACCGGGACTTTAACCGGCGACCTTCTAGTTCCCACCCCAGGTCCCTACAGACCCAGCTTGCTGCCGCCCATTTTACCAGTTCAAGCAGGCCTGTGTATAGTGGTCATGGTTTTACACTGTTTGGATGCAGTAAGCATGCGTTTTTTTTTTTGTGATGCAAAGAGGCAACAGTTTGGAAACACAAATATTTTTAGATACTTTTCTAGACCTAGATCATGGAAACACGTGGAGCGTGGAAACCCTGTTGCCTGGATTTATCAAAACAACTTCAACTGATTGCTGCATTCATAAAGGTCTAAAAAAGGTTAAATATGTGGACATTTCTAGGTCCAATTCTGTAATAAAAAGTTAGTCATCGGTTTTTATTTATCTTTTTTGTCTTCCTGAATTCAGTTAATTTTTTATGCCAATCATAATAGAGCCATAACATCCAGGGGGCAGAGAGAGTCCTGTAAACGCTCTTCAGCTATGAAGGATAACAATTAGCACCATGTATCTAGTGCATCTCTGTAACATCCATAATTAAGGTTAAATGCTCCTCTAATTATACTTCACTATGATAGGCTGTCGTTCTTATCTCGTCTGACAAAAGAGAGGACTGTGATTGGGTGCGTCACCTCCAGTTTGTCCGTACGAAGCAGTTTCTGGTTGGAGGAGGAGCCTGCGGTCATGGAGACGGGCGGGCTGCCGGGGACGATGACGGGCGAGCTGGGCAGGATGTCTGTGGGCACCAGGCCCATGCTGTGGGACATGGGAGTCAGGTAGGGTGTGTAGCTCAAACCGGCGCCGGAGCCCAGGCCCTGGCTGACTGAAAACGTCTGCTGCAGATGAAGCAAAAAGAAGACAGAAAGAAACTACTTTATTCTGTTTCTTTTCCAGTTTAAGCATTTTTTTTTTTTACATTAATTAAAATCACAGACAGGAATGAGAGAAAAACCTGAATAGCACGATGGGAAATGATGGATGAAGGGAGGGAGTTGGAGAGTGAAATGCAGAAAGAGGTTAAGGAAAGAGACACCAGAGAGAAATTAACAGAGGGCGCAGCTGTGCAGAGTGCTGGGTGAGACAGATGAGAGGTGAGGAGGCGGCGGGAGAGAGTGTGACCGGGTAAAAGAGAGAACGAGAGAGGAGTCGGTTTCAGAGAATAATGGAGACAGAGGGTAGAAACAAGAGAAGAGTTTGAGGGTTTTTTTAACCTCTGTGTATCCCAGGGAAGATTTTGCTTAGCTTGCATGTTCTTGTGCAGCGACACCACACCTTATATCAATGCAGTCAAACACGCTCGCACCTGGCAGACGCCCAATGCAACCACAGAGCGCTGCTGTCTGTTGAGCAACTCCCAGAGAGACGGCGAGGAGCTCTGTGCTTTGCTCAAGGGCATCTCAATAACAATTGTGGGAACAAATGCATGACCTTTCTTGCCTGAAGTGTATGAAAACAAGAGCGTTCTGGGAAGGGATAATTGTATGTATAGCATAAAAGACTACATTAATCAACTTGCTGTTAAGTGACTCATGCATCAAACTCTAGACCCCAATGCAGCATGAAGTTCCCGTCAATCGGAAATCCTTCCAAGTGCAAAACAAAAATAAAGTCCAAATAAGATATTGCTATTTGAGTATGAATATAATATAACTAAAGCCTACGTAGGATTTCTTGCAGGTTTTTTAGCATCTAGCTAAATTCAAGGAGAACAGTTGTGAAAGTTTCAAAAGGAAAGGTAATCAAGGAAATCAAAATGGTTTTCGAGCGTGGGATGCTGACCGCAAAAACCAGCAAGAAGGATGAGTCACAAGCCCAGTTTTCCACCAATCAGCAAAGATTATGTTCACCGATTTCCATCATCTGCAAATAAAAAAAATGACTTTGCCATCTACTGGAGTGTCTCGTCTTTTATGTGGAATCGAACCGTAAGATGTTTGTGGAGCGATATCCTGACTCACGGTGCATGCTGGAAAGCAACAGTTATGCTCTTAATCATTATTAATCACTGATTTGATTCATTTGGTTTGACAGAAACAGCTGTATACCACAGATTTAATGTTTTTTTGTTGTTGTTACTTTTGTTGTTTTTGTTTGTGTTTTGAATCAAACTCTCACTAAAAAGCTCAACATGCCACTTTGGTATCATATCAAAAGGAAGGTTGTGTTTCTGAATTTTCTCAAGTGAAAATAACTTAAATTGCATTTGTCTTTCTGTTTTTTTAACAGGGCTGTTTTCTTGGATTGAGTAAAAAAAAAAAATCATCATTTAAAGAAGGATGTCTGCTGGAAAACCCCGACAGTTAAAGAAGTGTATGTCGGCATTTAGAGGTGACATTATGCACCAACTCTTAGAGCAATCAAATTAAATAATGATGTTGTGCAAGTTTCAACGAATGCGACTTCATGTTTAAGGGCGTTTTAACAGGAACTAAGCCAAGGTTTTTACAGTGTAGCACAACAACAGCGATCTGGGTTATTTTCACAATGAGTCACACTGCTATGCCCGTCAGTTCCCACAGCGGCAAGGCCGGCACTAACCACAGGCTGCATGGTGGTGCCCGGGATCATGAACTGCATCTGTTGAGCCAACATGGCGGCCGCCGTCTTCTGCTGGATCAGGTTGTTTCTCCCGTTGATCTCCAGCTGGGTCTTGAGGTGAGCGGGCGGGTGGAGGTATTTGCAGTTCTCTCGCGTGCAGCGGCCCTGAACGGAGAGAGAGAGAAACAAACACGGTCATTAGCAGTCTGAAAAAGCTTCACGTCTCTGATCAACAGAATGAACTGAAACACATCCATGTTCTCTCATAATCAACCTGACTGTGAACAGGTTGAGTCTGCCTGAGGAGGTGGCAGATACGTGGGCTCTGATTTTAAAACAGACTCCAAAACATCAAGCGCTCGGAGGCAGCATACATATTCATACTGGGAGAGTGTGAAACATAGGAAATGTTTGTTATGTTCTTGCTTATCCAGCGGGGGAAGTAGGAAGCATTCACACACAGTGGCCATTTCTCTCATGCCGCTAAGGTTAAGATGCTCAAATGATGCTATAATGTGCCACTGTGTCTTTGGAGATTATAAATTGTGTGAATGAAGGGAATCATTTAGCCAATGTTACCAGTGACTGAAAAGACCAGTATGGGAAAATGTGGTCCAAGGTTCAAATGGATTTCTCAGTTATTGATTGATAAGGAATTTTCAGATTCATACTGGAATACAGCAGTGCAAAATTATAACAAAAAATTCAGCTGTCCACTCTGAGTGTAAACATGATCTATTGTTATGAAAGCTGATTAGGCGGGTCTGATGTTCCAGTTTCTCTCGACTTGTTACATCCCAGACACTCTGACGGTCAACTCCAGCAACCAAATCTCTGCAGCTTTTTTGATGGACAGGTCATCCAACCTTCTCTGTGGAAATGCAAATGCACAGTAGGCAGGGTCAGGCTTACAGAGACCCTGGTGGATGAAGGCAATTACACTGTCAACCCAGAGGCTAATGGCAAACACAATAATCCAATACGGATCCTCGATGCCTCGACGCAGTGCTTACTGCGAGGAGGAGTGGGTGGAAAAGAGGAGAGGGGTCAGCAGGGAGCGAGACACATTGAAGGGCGGAAGAGGCGAGTGGGAAAAGAGACCGGGGACGATGGAAAGTAAAGGTGAGGAGAGGAGCGATGGAAAAGATGTGGGCAGAGTGGAGACGTATGTATATATTGCCGAACAATCAAATAATCATACATCACAATATCTGTTTACCTGAAGAATATAAATGACCCCTACAAAGGTAAACATGCAGGTTTGCTGTATTTATTAACAGACGTTTGGTGTCAACTTCACCTCTAATCGGGCTTCATCTCCTAACTTCTTTTTTATATTATAATCCCACTGTCTTCTTCTTTTTACTCTCAGTGCAGGGAGTCAGAATTATTCATGATGATGCTGCATTTATGTTAGATGATGAGTCGGAGCTACGATGCTTTATAGTGATCTTAAATGCACTCTGAAAATCGCATGCATGATAGTCTAGCAGATATGCAGCGCGCCCCATGTGCGGAGGCTACAGTCCTCTACGCAGCAGCCGAGGGTTTGAAGTCATCCCCCACCCTCTCCTCCCAACATGTCCTGTCTCCCTTCAGCTTTACTCCCTATACAGGTGTAAATATTACCTCTCATGACAAGCACATTCAAACAGGTGGTTTACTGGGACGTCTGGTTTTGTCAGTGTTGCAAATGAACACGAGCTTTTGAAGAATAAAAAAATCAATAGAATAAAACATTATTATATCTTTTTACTATTCTTAGTGAAGCACAGAACTAGAACACCTCCCATGGGTCATGATGATGCAAATGAACAACAGCCCAGTATGGATTGTTTCTGTTAACACAAAGGATTGAAAGCCCCCGAGTGTCACTCACTCATCATGCTACAGGGACTTCAAGTAGATATTAAAGGCCATGTAGCCACAGTGGGACGTTTCTTTCTCATATTCGACAGGAGCTTTTGATTAAGCACAGGTAAAGGTAACCGCCTTGCTCCCGGTGTAAATAACCAATAACCTTCAGGTCTCATCAAAGGAAAAACTAATAAAAATGCAGCTATCTCTCTCTCCCTGACAGATATTAAAGACCCTGCAGAGCATCAAAACAAGCTCCCGGCGTTGCAAGAATTTCTCTTCATTTGACAGATTTGAAAGATTCCACAAAGGATATTACTTCTGTACATTTTAGGAGATTATATGCAAGTCTTTTCACCAAATTTATAACGTCAGGATACAGGTATGACGACCACACAGCGTCCCTGAAAAGCTCTTTTGTTGTGATGAGAGTCACGAGTCAGGTGGGATTGACCTCCACACCCTGGTGTTATCGCTGCAGCGTCATGGTTCACGTGCACAAAATCACACCTGCCCACTCGTATGCATACTAAATGACACGATCACGACAACAAGCATCGCCCACACGCACTTGCACAGGCACTGCTGCACACAAACACACACACTCTGTTACGCCCTATCCAGACCAGAGGAATAACATTAGCACTGAACCAAAAACCCTCAGATGTGTCAGGACTAATTGGAGCTGTACAGTACGCACCGACACTGCATTAAGGTGTGTGTTTGTGTGCATTGTGTATCTGGATGCAGCAGAGAGAATGCGCAGGCAGGTGTAACAGTGCCTGAGTGCGTTGGCGGGTGTGACTTTGTGTGTGTGGTGCTGAAGCTGAGCTCTGGACAGGATCCTAAAACGGAGTCTGCAGGGAAGCGCAGCATCGCCACTGCGCCCTACAGAGATCACAGACACAGACCGACACAAAGAAGGACACACACAAACATGACACACAAACCACAAAAGACTCTCAGCACTGACATTATCAGTTGTGTGGACTTCAAGAGAAGCCATTACCTCCTTTTTTCTGCTTCATATTCAGTTCATCTTCAGCCTGTGAGTGACACATGCTTTCTGCAATTGCTCATCGTTATTCCTGATTTAAAGTGATGAGGTAAATGGTGCCGAAGCTATGTTCAAGAGGGTTTCATAATGCACAGGCGCTGTCGCACTTAGTGCAGGTCTTGGACTCGTATAAAAAACATCTCCTTTTATCCTGTCAAACTTTCTTTGAGAGCGATCTATCACGGCATTGTGTTCAGTCTTTGCATAAATCAGCTTGATTTGTCTTCCTTTTTGTCTAGTTTGGAGGACGAAGAAGGAAATAATTTAGTACCTTTTTTTTTTACTGCAGCTGGCAAGGTAGCACCATATTCAAACAGTAGAAGAAATCAGCACAGCCTTCATTTATATGAACAATCATTGTTTGTAGTGAATCATTTTTCCTTAAAGGTCACATATGATGCAAACACCATGTTGTTCTAACACTAATATGTGTCCCTAGTCTGTCAACAAATGATGAGAAAAGTCCATCTTCTCCGTCTTTTACCTGCTCCACTTTTCAGAAAATGTATGCTCAAAAGGCCGTTTGGAGATGTTCCCTTCATGACATCATAAAGGACAGTAACCCCTCCCCCAGGTGGGTGACACTCCCACAGCTAGGTGTTTGTTCTGCCCTCTGAGTCTGCCACCCAAGACCTTCTAGACAGGATTAGTCAGACAGCTCATTTACATTTAAAGCTATCAAAATGTCAGCTAAAGGTGGCGGTAGACAATAAACTCCCATATTCTATAAAGTGGAAAAAGTTATAAATTGTCAACTGCGTCTGCATGGACACCTACATGATGAGCGCATACGATGTGTTGATGTAAAAACATCATACAACATGACATGTGTGAGTTACTGCATCGAGAGAGGAGATCAGTTCAGGGTTATATATTCTGATCCTTCAGAACAACATCAAGACATTCAAAGATCCCATCAAGTAACAATGTGGTTAAAAACACACACACACACACACACACACACACTTTATGAAGCATTCACTGAACTCAGGGTGGTGTTAATTTATTGCTACTGTGCACAGCAGTTAAAAAGCTTTCACCCACATCACGTCTCTCTGATTAGCTCAAAGTAAGGCTGGGAATCTGACATCTGCTTTATGGCAGGAGTTAGTCTTAAAACATGAAACATGAAAGTACAGCGATGTACAAACGAATTACTATATATTTCTGAACGCAAGATTGATACTAATGATCAGACAGAAAGGGTCCAGGCTGCAGTTTTTCCACAATTGGAGATTCAAAGCACATAAGATGAGGTAATGTTACTGCATCACGTATAAAAAAAAAAGAAAAAAGAGAGGATGGTGTAAGCAGTGAGGTGGTCCACCAACACCACAATGACGCGGCTAAAAAGGCAGCATGCGTGTCTGATGACAATGCCACCTTCCAGCCTCAGACCTGTATCTTTTAGAGAGGGTGTCAGACAAATGCAAACACACACACACACCCACACACACACACACACACACACACACACACACACCCACACACCCACACACACACACACACACACACACACACACACACACACACACACACACACACAGTGTGCTTTCTGTCTGAGCCACCCACACGGAGCAGAGCACAAATCCATTCATGGCGGGCATTGCCTCCGAGCAGGCGTCTATGAAAAGGATCTTTGAAAAGACCACCTCTGTGATTCCCGCGCCAGCCGTCGATGTGTAGCCATAGCTACACGGTGAAATTATACCTTTCAGCGGGGTCGCTCACATGGCAACCTCTCATTGCAGGCTGCGGCGTTGTCCTTGTGTATGAATCATGATCCATGCTTTGGGAAACGCTGATAGTTGCTTTGATTGTGATTGGATAATTATTGCCTTGCGTGGCAGTGAAAACGCACAATGACAGAGAGATCAAAGATAAATTATCGGGGGTGTTTTCACTTGAAAGAGATCCTCTGTCCAAGAGGCTTCACTGCTGGCACGCTTCTTCAGAATCCCCAAACATGGAAGCACTAATTGTTTTCCAAGTTGTCTACACAGCAGTGATGAGAAAATGTGATTCATATTAGGATTGATCCAAGCGGGAAGGGGATACATGCAGCTAATCGAATAAACAGATTAGGATTGCACCAACTTCCCCCGACGACGCTTCTTTAATTCTATTAAGTTCTCATAATTAGCACTCGTTAATGACTTCTGGAGTTCCACTCTGGTGTGTTTCTTTCATCTATAAGAGATGCATTTATGATGAAATTTCTCCCGTTTACATCCAAGACGACGCATGCATCCCTTTTCTGCAGCTGGCATATCAATATAACAATGTCCTGAAGCTTTTTACTGCAGCAGTATTTGCAAATTATGAGTGACAAACAAAACATCCAATGGAATGATTTGCTTCTTCTCCAATTGGGAGACATTTTCTTACAGGATAAGGAACTGTTTTATCAAAAAGTAAGAGGACATTAACACACAATTAAACATTTTATAACTTGCAGCTTAAAAGTGTTCATCCTTCTTATCTTGCTTGGCAACAAAACAAAACAAAAAGTCTTCCTTGTTCTTGGCATTGCACTGATCACGCTGCAAAATCAGACGCACAAAGCACAAAATGATCAGCTGACAAACCTTCAGCAAAAGCAGAGGCATGGCAACACACAAAACACCCAAATCAATCAAACACACTGAGAGAGCGCTGAGTGCAGACCAAACATAACTGTGGTGCTGAAACACGGCCCAAGGATACACAAAACAGGCAAAGCAGACAGGAAAACACGAGTCCTCTGACCGTCTTTAACTGCCTGTGACCTGCTTCCTTATTACACTCTGGTTAGCTCCTTATGCTGTTTCCAATTCCTGGATGTCTACTTACTTTCAGCAGATGACATTTTAAGAATTTGTTTTTATTATGTTGAGCAGACAACGATAAGAGTACTGTTATGAGACTGCTAATTTTACCTCTCAGGAGATGGGAGATGCTGGTCTTCCGCTGACTCGATCTGTATGTTTGTGTGTTTGTATAACTTTTGAACTTTGGTGTTTTAATAGATCCATCACATAACAATAAACACAATGAAAGTAACCTCAGAAAACAACAGCAGAAGACCAGCAACTCCCCACATCAGCGAAGTTAGATTCCTGTTTTTTGTCAAATGAATTCTGGTGGCTTCAGACAGAGTAATGTGTCTGCTGTTTCTGACGTTTGGATCAGATCTTACTTCAACCAAAAACAGCCTGCTCTCTGCTGCTGGCTTAAGCAATCCAAAGGAGCAATTTTGTAACTTTTTATACCAACTGGTGGACCTCTATGAATTCAGGTTCAAAATTCCTCATTTAGGCATGAGAAATCTGACAGAAGACAGAATAAAAAGCATTCATCCTGCACCTCCTGTGGCAATTATGTTGAGGCAGTCAAGACATTCAAACAAGAGCCATTAAAACAGCCTCTCTTGGAGCTGGCCCTTAGCCTGAGTAGCATAATTAGCCGCCCTGAATATCACACATTTACAGGGAACACTGGCACAAATGGTCCATGTATAACTGGCATCCCCCTGCCTGGGCTTTATGCTGCCATCTTCATCAGTGGCAGAAACCCTTTCCCCGACCCCCCACCTCCTTCATCAGGCCGTCTGAATGGTCAGAGCGATGACTGTTGTGTGTCTGTGGGTGGCACGGACACAGAGGGCCAGTCTTCCACCCTCCCCGGCCGAATAGCGCTTCAGTTGTGGGCCCCTCCGTTCACCACTGTAACATTTGCATTTTACCCTCAATGGGTGCTCTATCTTCGGTCCCGCTGGAGACACAGAGCTGCTGCCTATAGACAGAAGAGCTGTAAATGTCCTCGTAAAGGCGACTGGAAACCCTGTTAGATTACATCCCTGTGGCTGCATTTCGCCTCCAATGCGAAATCTAGTAACCATGGTGCTGGAAATGAGGCATTGCCTCCCCTTCCCCACGTCAACACTTCAATCCCAGAAACAATATCGATGAATCTTGGGAATCTGGGATGTGTGTGCATGCATTACTTCACTAAGCCGCTTTTTCTTCAGCGGCAGAGAGAAAGCGGGGAAGGCTTTACATGTCTCAGTCCTCAGGAAGTCTTCTGATGCAAGCGCAGCGCTCAGAGACGTGATCAATGACACTGTGACTGGCAGTATCGACAGAATGCAATCAAGAAAATACAATCAGGGTGGAAGATCACGGCTTAAGAATTGTAGGGTCAGCACACTGTGTAGTGACAGCTGAGTGCACTGTGGAGGTCAGAAAAAGGAGCATAAAATGTATGGACTAAAGAACTGAGTACTAGGTAAGATGAGGACAGAAGGTAGACTTTGGTTATAAAACATTATATGGCTGAATCCACTTGTGCAACCAGTTAAAGGCGAATCGGCTGGTACAGTAGGGTTTTGGATGGCTCTACTCTGCAGACAAACTGTTACAAAGTCTTCCCCCCTCCTTTTATCCGATTGTCCTTCTCAGCGGGGAGAGGAGGAGGGCCGCAGTGAGAAACTGACACTAATTTTTCTGACATGAAGCCTGTGATATGTGTAATCCCCTTAGAGCATAGCTGAAGAACCTGTTGTATCTCCGCTGACCAGTTAAGGAGGAGGGGGACGTCGGGCGCTTGCTTTCTCTCCTCGTCTTTCAATGTTTCCTCGTATCTTTTTCTTTCTTGTCTTTCTCCCTCTGTGTCTTGTTCTTACAGTCCTGACGTTAATGCTTTGTCATTTTGCATTGTTGAGAAATACGCACGGCTCATGCTCATCTTTTGGCATGGTGTTTTGTTTACAGATTTATGTGCCTATAAATACACAAATAAAATCATTCCTTGGCTTACTAAGAGCTACTGGAACTGATCCGGGAATGATGGGTTCCAGGAAATTATGCCGCTCGAGACGAAACATAAAAGTTTTGCTTTTTCTTTGCACTTGGATTCCAAACGTTTTGGTACAAACTCAAAATTTGTTGCACAAATTGCCTTTCTTTAGGGCATGAATGAATAAAAAAAAAAAAAGACGGCCTGTCTTTCTGTCCTTCCTCAGATTGCACTGAGATAGAGTCTCTTCCAGAGGCACTAACAGCTGGTTATGGGTCAGCATAAGGAAACCTCTTCTGTGAAACCCCCCGGCTATAAGACACCGAGAGTGCAGACACAACGGTGATCACAAGGCAGCAGAAAAAGCAGTGATCCCGGCACAGGGAAGAGCGCTGAGGCGCTGGATGCACATGGACAGGGCTTCTCTTTATCCACCAACACAGAAAAAGCTCCCTCTGAAGGATCCTGTTTTAGTTTTTTTGAGCTATAATGGATCCGTTTGGACTAATGGATCTGTTTGAAGCACCGAAGCTCCGGGATAGAAAGACACACAGAAAATCCTTTATGAAATCATGGCCAAAGGCCTCATCTTGGCTGGCCAGACATTCAGACGAGGTTCCTGCACACTTTAAAAAAAACAAATATAAGAGTTTTAAAGACTCTCTAAGAGCTCCTGTGAGGAGTTTTAACTGGCTATGAATCAGACTGAACTTCATACTGATGCCTCTGTATGACCTTTAAATGCAAAGCAGTGCACACGCTGCCAAAATAGCCACTGTGAATATTTCCACACCCAAGAATCATTGTGAGGAGACGAGCATGTTAGACATAAAAAAATAAAGGAAGGATGAGATTTAAAAAAAAAAATAATAATAATAATAATAATAATTACACTTGTACGGGACAAGATCACCAGGACGTAGATCACCCTACACCCTTGCTGCTTGCCTGGAAAACCGAGGGGCGTCCAAAGAGTCTGTGTGGGGGTGCCCTAAAACCGCCTACCTTCTCTGGTCCAAACAAATCCAGACCACTCAGGATCAGAATCTGAAGTTAGAAGGAGGACATACTGGCTGCTGCATTGTTGTCAGAGAAGCCAGCACTTCAACATAGCATGTTTCCTTAATGTCTGATCAGATAGTAAGGTCACTTTATCATTTAGTTCAGTAAATATCTTACATATTGGATCTTTAAAGTAGGGAACAATTCTCAAAGATTTCTGGAATCCACAATTTTATCCTTAAACTATTTTGACCACAGTCCAAAAACACAAAGATTTCAATATGCAACGTTTCTATATGTGGAAAAACAGAAGGCTTATTTAAAATACCACAAATTTAAGATGTTACACAAAGATTAATAAGAACAAAAAATGTCACTATTGAAGCAGATACCTCTTACTAGAGACAGTAAAATAGGTAGTTTCAGTTTATGGATATGACCCAGGGTGACTCATTTTAAAATGAAAGATTTTAAGATGTTTTTTATGGCCTTTAAATTAAATTAATTACTTTCTAAGAATCCATAGGAAACCTGTTTAAATGTAAAAAAGGTAACAGGTACCCTGTCTTCAACGTCCTCTTCAGCACTGATTATGTTGTGAACAGCTATATTTGTCCTGTGCTATTACATCACAGTATAATTAGTGCTAATGTGAGTGAATGCAAACAAGAATATTCCCCTGCTGCAAAGGACAGAGACCAGGTAATTTAGAAACAATAGTCTGCTTTCTTTTATGCACGTCCAACACACACACACACACACACACACACACACCGGCGGTGGCGTAAATCTGTTGTCTCAGCAGTAATTAAGTGCCTTTGTTTCACCAGCTGTAATCCCACAGATGGAGGAGTGGTATACTGCTGCTGACACGCCTGAGATTATAGGAGGAGGAGAGCTCAGAAGATATACACACAGACGGGGGGGAGATGGGATAAAGGTTCCCCCAACAGTAAACACTCCCACCTCCTTGTGAGATGTGTCGTAATAAAGCCTGTCTGTGCCTGTCATGTCACCACACCTGAGAGTCTCATACGACTGAATGTGACATGACTGGATGCTATTTTAATGTTTTTATCAGTCTTTGCTTTGGCCTGCTTTGTTTCCCCGTTTGTCAATGTGGAACGTGTTCATGCATGAGTTGAGGCATCACATGCGAGTGCATCTTCTGATCAGTTAGCTCAAACGCAGCACAGCCTCTTCTTCATGAAAGAAGATGCAAATGCAATGCTTAGGCAATGATGTTGACCTGTGCACAACTTGAGAGTAACGTTCAGATTGTTTCCAGTGTTTTAACAAGTTGAAAGGACAGGGGCCAATGATTTGAAGAGGAGGAAATTATCTGCAGATAATTCGGCCTTTGGTAAAAGCCTCAAAAGCGATGATTATTGCAGCGATCTAAACTGAAATACAATCACAAGCTAGCAGCAGCTCGGCACTCGGCCCCCTCCTGATGCCCTGTGTCTGCTCAAGAACCTGCTTTGCTACGTATTTTCCAAGTTTTAATTATCTGGTGTGTTGATTTTGGACAAGGAGGAGACTCCCAACTCAACTCCCACGATGAACATTTGTCATTTTTAAGAATCTGTGTGCAAAGACTGCAGCCGGCCATACTGCAGCACCTGCATTGCTCCAGATACACATACATGAACACAGCTTCAAAATAAAACGCAGATAGTCATGGACAATAGCACCTAAAGAAATAAAAGACAGATGCGAAACACACAGATATGTCCTTCTTTAGAAAAGCCTAAAGTCTGCAGCAGTCAAATGGAAGGTCACTGATAAGACACCTTTGAATAACTACTAGAGTGATTTTCTGTACTGGTCTAAAGAAAGGAGAGAGTGCCTTTAAGAGTGGTTTTATGAAAATGGATGCTATGAAACAAGTATCTTTTTCATCCATCAAGGCGGTTGAAGGACTTCAACAAAGGAGCTTTCATGTAGTCATGCAGCAGAAGAAAAAAAAGGCACAAGCAATTTGAAAGTACAAAATTAAGGTTATCAGGGAGATGATGGTCGGCACCTGCAGAGTCCAGATTTCCCTGCTGCTAATCCAGTTGAAGGTTTTGAGTTAATCTGATCATCTGTGACCTGCTGAGACATGAAACCCACCCTGCAGATCTCCTCTAATCTGCACACAAACACAAGAGGCATAAACACAGACATGTAGCAGACTGGTACACACATAAACACCTAAGTGCGTACGTGTGAGTGAAGCAACTGTCTCGCTCTCCCACATGTACACACAAACACACGCCCTCCAGAAAAGGATCAGCTACGACAATGGCACCTCTCAGTCTGCTGGTAGGTGAGTCACAGCCAACAGGCCGAGGCTTTAGCCTGCTTTATACGAGCTGTCGTATCCCTACGCTGAGAAGATATATCCCCTCAGCTTTGCACTGATATGACAGAGGTCCTATAGACGACCAGAACTGGATTTTATAAAAATAGGTTACATGTTGATGCCCTAGTTTGAGAAGAACTGTGCCACAAACCCTGAGAGGAAACAGCAGAAACCTAGTAGGCCTGATTTTAATTCCCTAATTTAACATTTGTTAACAGATACCTCGATTTCAAACCCTCTCTAGCGATCAAAGCTGCTTCTACTCTGCACGCTCTAAAAATAACGCCTCACATGCAAACGAACGAAATTAAACAAACAAAAAAGAAAATAAAACAGCGGTACATCTTCTTTTCCCCGCTGACTCTATCGACCGCGTGTCACAGCGTGTTGAGGAGATGTGTAAATCCATAAAACTGATAACGGCGGATAATGAGATGGAAGGGAGAGAACAGATCTATTCATCAAAAGCCTCTTTCTGACACACTCAGCAGATAGGGCCGCAAAACGTAGTGTGGCTGCTTACTCTCCAGTTTGGAGATTAAAGCGCTGCATGCTGACAAAAAAAAAGTTGAGAGGTATCGGCTGACGATTCAAAGTGGAGAGAAACTGGAGAGCGCGGATACTTGAGAGAGAATTTAGAAGCACACTAGTGTTCAAGTTATGAATCTTATCTTGTTTTTGAACATTATCAGGATATAGATACTCAGTTATTTATGTCCCTGAGAAGTGAGACAAATCACTCTGACAGTTCCTCTGACTAACATTTCCTCAAACTGACGTCAATGTATAACAAGCATGATATTTATTCATCACAGTTTTCTGCTTTCTTGAAGTGATAAACAAAGATATGAAGTTCAGGTTCATAGATAAACTGTTAATGCATGATTAGGACTGGGAAACCAACACAGCTCTCCAAATGAGACTGCCATTAAAGTCAAAATAAGATAAAACTTTTAGAGCCCGACCAATTTATCTGTTGGCCGATATTAGCACATGAGGGATAAACACAATACATGTGTATATCGAAATCTATCTCTACAGATGGAACATAGATCTAAGAGAGATATCCACAGATATATCGGTATCAGGTTTTTTTCTCTCCCCAAAATCGGTATCGGCCCGGTAACGGTGATGGTGTGATGACCACTGCAGGCCTCAGGGACTCTTAAAAGTCATCAATTTGAAAGTCACAACTTTGACATTTGTTTTAAGAAAAAGCGGGTACCAATAAAGGGTTAGAAACCCAGCTCCCCCAGCAAGACCTTGTCGGTCTTTCAACACCGTAACTGCAATCTTGCTGGTAGACCAGCTTTACCAGCAGCTTTGTTGGGTCACCAGCTACACCAGCACTTGACCAACATTCAGACGTAGATAAGCATTTGTTCCATGCAGGTTTCTCCTCTTACAGCAATAAAATACCCTGGAAACCAAATATAACACTCAAGGCTTTACTTGAGGATATTTTTCAAATACTTTTAGGATCTGGAGGGTACCCTGACAAATGTCTACACTTTACAAACAGAGGATTGTTCAGTTTTTAGTTTTTATTATCTGCAACCAGAAGGGAATAAGGTGCAGCATCCCCCTGGATCCTCATCTTGTTTTGTTGGTTGTGGTGATGAGGCCTCTGAGGATTTTTTTATTCCCCTGGGCTCAGAAGCCTCTAAGCCCACACGGAGATGACGAAAACAGTCTTCACACGGTAAACTGCAGGAGGGCTGAATGAGAGCTTCTGTTTGGTTAATGTAATATGTGCTCTTCAGTAAAAGAGATCAATAAACCAGGGTACAGTGATTCAACAGCCCTGGAGCTGCACGGTGAGTTTTATCTAAAAATCATACGATGCAGGTAAACATATCGATCGCACTGTTAAACCATGTCATCACCCTGTTCTTTTGAAAATGCAAAAATAAAGTCAGTGGGACTAGAGAGTCAGTTTCAGAGGCAACATCTGTTTATTCATCAACCATGAAAAGCACGAATACGTCTCCACCAGTACTGCGTGTTCCAGCTCAATCATTAAACCTGATGATCTTTCTACCATGGATGTTTTAATGGTTTGCAACAGAAAATGTGGTGCCATCCCACCCCCTCCTATCCTCACTGGTGCCACTTCTATTCCCTCACTCCCTCCCCCCCTCATTCCCTCTCCCACCATGAGTTCAGCCTACTCTGTGACGGTGTGTGCTGCCAATTAGTGTCCTCCACCTGTCGCCGCGGGTCACTGGTGCAGGCATCTGCTGGGTGTGAAATTGGCCATCTCACTTTTGGCCATGAACTTTGCATCTCTCCCCCCTCGTCTGCAGAACACACACACACACACACACACACATGTACACAAACACACACACAAGCAAAAGCAGAGGTATGCTGCTGTGACCTGAAGCTGACCTTTACGGTATGGCCACCCTGTGTGGTACAGCCAAGAGGGAAGGGTGAGATGCAAGTAATACCCCCAGCCTGGAGTGGGTATTAAAACAGGATCCCTACGAGAATAGTGCACATTACCGTGCATGTTTGGGGTTTCAAAGGATATAGTAAAGCTTTGACAGCTTACACTCTCTGTGGCCACGTCACCGTGTTCCCACATCTCAGGAATACACTTGATGAGTTCATGTTCAATTCCTGATGCCACAAATGGCAAAACAAAGAGTTGACCAGTATGAGATTTTACAGATCACTGATACGGAGTCTGATAGAACCTTTTGGAAAAAGACCTTTTCTAAGTGGATTTAAAAAGATACTCAGCCCATCAACCCCCTACCAAACTATACCCCCAAGGTTAAAGTGGGCTAGCCTGGGTAAAGAAATATCGGTCAAATGACACCCCTGCAAAAGCGGCGTCAATAACACGTAATTTAAGCGCCAGAACAATCTGAATTAGTGAGGGTGTATTGGTGAGAAAACATTTACAATAACACCAACTCTCTCTCTAACTAAGACAGCTTTAAGACTTTCCATTCAGTAGCTCACAAGTCATTTTCTCCGACACTTTCATCCAATCGAGTTCCATCCAATGCGCCCAATTTGGAGCCTCTGCGCTGCAGCTTATCAAGAGGTTAGATTGGTGTTGAATAAATTGTCCTCACGACATAGACTGCAGCAGCAGGACTATTTCTGAGATAGAAAGAGGTCTACCTGCATTGCTTATCCTAAATCTAATGCAGCAAATGATTGCAAACTAGAAAGTAAGCCTGCAGGAGAAACACACCACCTTAATAAGGAGCTACTGCGTCCATTCAGCTCGACAGTACCTGCAGAACAGCAGGCAGCATAGGGAGCCCTTCACAAGGAATCATAGCAGGCTCCACTTTGCAGCACAGTCCGTCACTCACTGCCACTCGTCAGGTCTGAATAGAATATGAGTCAGAGCAAGAACACTTCCAGGAGAGGGAATGGGTTCACACAGGGCACACTCCTTTTGTTACTTTAACACGCTTTTTAGAAGGCAAGCCCACGCCAATCAAGCTCTCTTCCAGTTTTTTTTACATTAATGCAAAATAGCTTTCATACTGACCAGATTCAAATTTGCAATGTGTGCATGTGCAAAAGTCAAACTGCAGGAGGTGCAATGTACTCAAAGACATCATATAGCGTCTTCAAGAATCTAGCAAGTACCTGATTTTCGAAGACGTGTGATCAATCTGATGTTACATCACAAGCGAGCCCACCAAAGCACATACAGAAGTGACCACCGTGTATTCAAAGTCTGCAACTTTAAACTCCCACTGAAATGCACACGACGCAGCTACTGTCTCAAAAAATGACCCCATGCTAGAAGCCGGGGTTCAGTTAAAGTATGCGATGCAGCTTTTTAGATTATTTTCTGCTTATCAGCTGACACAGCTGATAACCTTCCTGTGCTGGTGAGGACTAAAAAATGCATTATTCACTGTCCAATTAACAACATGATAAGATGCCATGTGTTAAGATCAAAACAAAGAGAAACCCACCCCTCCAGATACGTATGTCTTCAAAGTCATTGCGGTCTATTCTGGGTCCGTTACATCCCCTTTAGGCGTGCCTTTATCTTTCTGAGGTGACTCTGAGTTTAACTGTAAATAGTAAGTTACACAGAGGCTTCACTCCGAGTCAGCTGTAGGAACACAAACGAAAACCCACTTTCTTGTGATTTACTTTAAATTAAAGGGTTTTGAAATTTGCCAAATTAACATCACAATAATAATGCAGATTTGTAAGAAGCTTTCTCAAGTCCGTCATCAGGAGGAGGAGGAAATAAGGAGGAGGAGATTTGAATGGCGGTCAGATGAATGATTTCTGATGCATTACAGGAAGTCTGGAAATCTAAGCGCTGATCGCCTCTCATTTTGATCTTTGATTTTGATTAGTTAGCTGCACTTGCATGCAAATATCTTTTTAAGAAAGACAACCACACCTTATCAAATTACCACCAATGAATTCTGGGACGGTGGTGGATTGTGTTCAGCTTGCTCTTGCCTTTCCATATGGACTGATTTCCAAGAATACAGCAGAACCTGCCAATACGTGACTGGTTAATACTTCTCTCCAAACATAAACCAGAACACTTCTCGTACCAAAGTCCAAACCCCGAGCGTACACCTTCTACATCTTAATGTATAATATCTAACTGAACACTAAACGAGGAGAGACTTTAAAGTATGCAAAATTGTGATATTTGTGTATTTCTGGCAGAAAAAAATGACATTACAAAGTCACTTCCTCCCTGACATACGCACATGTCGCATGTCTGTGCTGCCACATCTTCACATGGGGATTGGGATGTCATGCTAGACCTGCCTCACAACAGCCTGTTTGACACACAGCGACAGTCATTTAGACAAAAAAAAAAAAAAAAAAAGCAAAGAGAAGCCATTCTGGTGCAGGGCCCCTAAAGACAGCATTTCTGTTGCCTCATTAGATGGAGCCAATTAAGAAGATCTCTGTCTCATTATAAAGGCAGGCCCCTGGGAGACAGCTGGGCCTGTCTGTCTTGCTGTTTGTAGCTCCCTGGGTGCGTGTGTGTGCGTGTGTGTGTGTGTGTGTGTGTGTGTGTGTGTGTGTGTGTGTGTGTGTGTGTGTCAGCTGAGAGTGGCTAGGTGGGACTTGTGTCACATCTTTGGGTTGTGTCTTTGTACATTTGTCCATTTATTAATCAGAGGAGAGTTCAAAGAAGCCTGAGGGGAGCAGTCAACACATTTTTCTGAACAACAATTAATCTTCGTGTTTAAAACGGGGCCACAGCAAACGCCATATGCTAAAGCATGAGGAACATACTGCAGCTAGCGGCAGGCGTCTCCAGCTTTTCCAGGAAAACAAACATTATATTATTGATTTTCCAAGCTGATAATACAATTCTTATAATACATCATGAGAAATAAAGGCTTCTCTCAGTATAGGAATTAGATTAGGACAACCTGAGTCTGCCTCTGATGAGCGATGATGAAAGTACATATCAATAATTAATGAGCGCAACACTAAAGGTCAAGAGCACAGCGAGCCTTCTGCTTCACTCGCCATAGATCTGTTTTCAGCTTTGCTGCAGAGGTGCTCGCAACAGCATCGACGACTGCAGCAGTCGGGGAGTTTGAGTCCAGCTGGCTTTGAAATTCACAAAATGTGAGGATGGCATTGATTCTGCAGTGCTGATTTAAGTTGCTAGGCCTTTTTTTTTTTTTGCAGAGAGAGAAAAGGAAAAATTGCAGAGAATCGAGTATTTTATCAGCAGCACTGTGGGCAGCACGGAGAGATGAGAGAGAGAGAGAGAGAGAGGGATGGAAAAGAGGATGACTCAGAGGTAGTGGGTGGATTGAGACCAGGTGAGACACTGTGTACAGCAGATGGGCAGATTTTTCAGCGCTTAGTGTCTCCATCATGTTGCAGGCGGCTCATCGGGTGACGAACACCTACTATCCAATCTGACATGGCCGACATCAGTGCGCTGCATTTTCTTTTGTGGAGAAGATATAATGGAGTTCAGGCTGTTTAGTGATAAAAACAAAGGCTGTGTGTTTGCAAAAAGAAGATCACTCAACGTTATTAAAACCTTAGATGCACTGTGAGTCTGCTGTAGTGTTTCTAAGCGATCATTGGAAGCCTGAAGGGACTCGAGAGAGATGCTCAACAACTAGAGCCCATTTACCATTTATCCTATTTGAGGGCATTTAGTGTTTCAGTAAGACTTATTTTAACCAAATTAAAGGCCACATATTATGCTAAAAACACTTCACCATGTTTTCTAACACTAATATGTGTCTCTAGTCTGTCTACAAATCCCCTAAATGATGAGAAAAGTCCATCTTCTCCATCTTTAGCCTGCTCCACTTTTCAGAAAATGTGTGCTCAAACTGGCCGTTTTCCCTTCATGACATCACAAAGGGCAGTAACCCCTCCCCAAGGTGGATGACACTCCCACAGCTAGGTGTTTGTTCGGCCCTCTGAGTCTGCCTTCTCACAGTAAACAATAGGGCATGGAGCGAGAAAGCCCGAGCCACCCAAGCCCTTACAGACACAGCTCATTTGAATATTTAAAGCTACAGACACAGAAACAGCCTGTTTTGAGCAGGGCTGAAATAGAGGGGTTTATAGGCATGATACAATACAGGATCAGTGTGGATTTAGAACAAGAAACTCCTCACACATGATTTGGGGAGCTCTGAGACTTGAATGTTGTGTTTGTGAAGTGTTTAAACTCCTACAAAGGGCTGATACTCAGTGTACGAACACATGATTTGACTTTGAAGTGAGTCCATTTGATATAGTTATAATAAGCAGCAGTGGTAGCAAATGTAGAAGTAAATAAAAAAGAACATGCAAGCTTGTGCCTTAGAGTGGCATGTGGTTAAATAAAGCTAAATGCTGCTTCATTTCCTCGTTCTAATGTCTGGAATATTCTCACTATATAATCCACATAAAACTGACAGTATTCTCACTCGTCTCTGTGTGTTATTTTTAGTTCCGCTGCCCACATTTGAAGGCAAAATTGTTCTGCAAGATTCTTGTTGCTAGAGGACTAGAAGCTTTGTTACCAAGAAGTGAAAACACAGACTAGTCGAGAAAAAAAAAGAAATCCTGCAAAAGCTTGAACAGAAAGGAAACATGCAACAACATAAAAAACACAGACACTGGAGGACTTTTGCCAAACATCAGGACGAGATCAGGAAACACGAGATTTAGGATCTTGTTTTTTCACATTACGAAAGCAGACCTGCATTTAACACATTTCTCGTATGTTCACAGATAGTGTGAGGTTGGCTTCGTCCCCTTCTACAGCAAGACTCGGACGTGGAATTTAAAATGTCGGGGATCACAGCAGACCTTCCCCATCCTATCAACACCCACAATGACAGATATGGGTCAGAGCAGTGGCCCAATTAAGATGCCAACAACTTTGATGAACTCTGATCAAACGCAGAGTAGTGCAATACTAAGAGACTGTACATCAATATTTATGGAGAGTAACAACAAATTACTACAAACTGACAACCAGTAACACTCATACTGGTTTCTGCTTGAACATTATGTTATTTCTCACACTTCTGTTGATACTGTGGTCATGTTCAATAACACATAGAATTGATGTAAAGTCCATCATAGTGCAGCAACATGTTCATTAACCATCACTGTGACTACTGCAGATTCCTCTTTGCTCATGCTCTGCCTCCTGAGACACCGCTCCACCACTTCCTGTCCGAGAGGAAAACGTCCCACTTTTAGGGACATATCTGAAAGAGCATTGCTGGAAAACGTCAAGGTGCAGGCTGTCCTGAAGTTATCTGTACATTGTCAGGAGTGCATGTGTGAAAGGGAATTCAACATGCAACTTGCAACCTGTGGATTTTCCCCCTGCTGGCCAATAGGAAGAATGCAGGTATAAGACACTTTTGCATGACTTTTGACAACCAAGAGGATTCTTCCACCTCATGTAGGGAGGGGTTTATGTAAACAGGATCAAGATCATAAACGTTGAGATAACAAACAACAACCAGGGATAATGATAGGATGAATGTGGAATTGTTAAAGTGAAGTGTTAAAGGGAAAGATTAGAAACACGACGGGTAAGAAGAGGTGAAACAACGCTCTGCAAATCCTGTCTCACTGATAGTAAACGCTGATTTAAATACTTTTACCTCCATAAAAGAAATGCTTTTAAGGTTTTTCTTGAGGGAGTGTAAAATGATGAGTGACTCCTTCTCTATGTAAGACTGACTTCCTCACTGGACCTGGGTCATGAGACTTCCTCCCCCCTGTTATCGTTCCTATCTTTGGAGCTTTTCTCAGATCGGCGAGGCTGAGGCTCTGGGCTATAGGGGATGAAATCACATGGATCAAATGAAATTTGGCATGGTTGGTACTGGAAAGACTGCGAGCGTGCGTGCATGTGCCTGTGTATGTGGAGGCCTGTTAAAGGAACGGTAGTGGTGGGGGTCTCCTGGGGGCTCATCAAAGCATGCCGCGTCCACTGCAGCCCCCGCGTTAAGCTCAAGTCAGTGCCTCATTGTGTCTGTTTGAATGACCCCGGGGGAACACCGACTCCCGCTGCGCTGCGTGCATTCCCCTCCACATGTTTGCTCTGCCCGGGGTGTGGCCCAGTTCGAGAGGATTACGCTGAGGAATGCAGCCGAGCCCATCTTTTAAAACAAGAGAGGAGGAGGGGAGGGCGGGGGCGTGGGCATAAAGTTCATGTTCACTGGAGCTTCCTAAAGATCCAAAAACATGCAAATTCAGTAAGCCCAGAGGGAGGGGCGTTTAGTTAAGGCAGTCAAAGGAATCTCTCAAAGAAGGCTGTTTAATAAAGTTTGGTGTCAGTTTTCCATCTTTATGAGAAATAAAATTGTTTAAACTATTGCTCTGGTCTCTTACCTGGTTTAACTTCTCATGTACTCCTGGCTTCACTCTTTTCGTATGTTAAATATTCTTTAAATTATCTTAACCATTTAAAAAATAAAATAGTTTAGGGACATTTATTTTCTAATCAAAGTTTGGCATCTTAATGACTAGAAGATGCAGCTATGCCTCAGCTGGTAGAGTCGGTCGTCTCTTAACCTGAAGGTCGGAGGTTTGATCCTCAGCTCCAGCAGCTACATGTCCGATGAGTCCTTGGGAGAGACACTTAACCTCGAATTGCTCCCGCATGAAAGCATGAGGTGTTGGCTGGCTGGCCTCTAAAAAGTTTATAATCAAAGTCATCTGCTGCTGCTGCTTTCTTTACAGATTCTCTACTAGTGTTTGGTTTTGTCTCTCGGGAGGAGGACGTTTTATTGACAACATGCTGCAGTGTCGTAGGAAAATAATAATTACTTTGCAGCCCTTACAGCCTTTACGGGGTGAAGGGATCAACTGGATTTAGAACCTAAATTATGTAAAAACCAAAACACCTCCTCTCCATATTCCCTTGCTTCTTTATTTACCTTTTCCAGCCATCCCACGCCCCCACAAAAACAGTTGTGCCCTTTTTAAGCAGAGTCCGGATTAAGATGTTCTTACCAGGAAGAGAGAAACCAGGGCGCCTCAGCCTCAGGGGAGACTACGGCGAGCCTGTGACACAAATGAGAAAAAACTCGGCACACCTGAAAGTAGCTTCTATTGTTTCTCCTGCTTCACCACTTTCTTTTTCTGAAAACGGCAACTTGACGAAACATGATAGTATAGGGGATGCAGCAGACACCCCCCCCCCTCCCCCAAAAGAAAACACACCTCTCAGGGTATTGATGCTCAGTCATGCGTGGAGGTCACCTGAAAATCTGACAGCTCCAGAAAGACATGAAGGGTGGGGAATCTAAACAGTCATCTTAAGGCCTCAAGTCAGCACAGAACAAACCTATACATATAGGTTTCTAAATGACAACATCTCCACCAGCAGCTTATTTTGGGCTTTATTTAAAACCTGCCTACATGCGCTCAAGTTTTATTTGTGCCATGACAAGCAGTCAAAAACATAAATAGAGACAAACGCTCTGGACATGAACAGTCATTTGCTGGAGAGGAGAGAAATATGACCCCGTCAGCACGCTCAGAGACAGCACAGAAAAAGCAAATACGCATCAACAAAAGGGCTACTGTCACATCAGGCACAGCCAATGTGACATCATCATATGACCGCTGTTATTGCATTTGCTCCATCAACGAAGGTATTCTCGCTCATTTCCTACAGCCTCCCCCACCCCCTTTCCTCCTACCTCCGCTCATCCCTTCCACCACCACCACTCTGCCAGAGTTTCCATGGTCACAGCGCAACAAGTACCAGAGAGCTTAAAGGGAACGGCTTCAATTCATATCGCCATAATGAGGAAATTGTGAATATTTGTGCAGCCTTCCCTTCCTTCCAATTCACTTATAAATAAAGATGGCATCCACTGAGAGCCTGAAACCAAATATTTATGAAGAAAAAGGCTGTTTGTATACAATGTACAAGAATTAATCATTCTGCTGATGTCTTCTCATTTACTTGAGTTTACCTGCTGGGCTACCAAAACTAGCGCCCTGTGTTAGCCTTGGTGGCCTCACTGATTTGGATTTGTCTGAGCTGAGCTGTGACAGGCTCTGTGGCCATGTTTGAAATCTAACATGAATGAAACAGCCAAAGACATTTCTGAATGTTTTCCACCGCGTCTCCTTTACAAAGGTCACCCACTGCCAAATGTTCAGGTCAAACTTAACCGTTTAAGAACAATACCTATGCTATCAATCAAGAGTAGGTTCTATCATGCCTACCTACCAACATGTGAATAAAGCTTGAGCTGGACAGAGATGAAGCAGCGTGTCCTATTTTGAGAGATGACAAATGTAACGTAGAGAGTCTATTTCTAAAGCCCACAGTGTAGAGCAAGAGGACAGAAAATAATCCCCCAGACATTACAGTAAAGAAATGCTGAGAGCAGCGTAACAGAGTCAGGATGCTGCAAGCTGTGTGTTTGAGAAAAGGACGAGCGAGCCGAGCATGGAGGGAGTACTCTTCATCATTCGAGCCATGCAAAGCACGTAGCTGTGGACAGTTTTCAGGGATTCATTGACCTGCAGAAGTAGCGTTAAACTCAGCGAAAACACATGAGGCAATTCTCTCTTTCTCAAAAGAGCAATGACAGCTTCTTCTTCAGACTGGTTCCATAACATTGTGTTTAAAAATAATAACACCTTTTAAAAAAAGATGAAAGCCGGGAGTTTGTCAGGTTGGAAGACACCTGTAATTTACATCGTATCATCTAAGAGCACATTTTTAAATGCGATGCAACCCAAACAACAAGTAAATCACAGGATCACAAATGAAAATGAAAAAAGTATCTGAGAGGATCTAAAATTAACTTTAGTGCAAAGGAATACATTATTTTAGACTTCTGGCAGACGGCTGCATCATTTCATATTGGCTTCTGCAGAGTTCAACAGGAAGAAACTATTGTCATCACAGGAGTGTTTTTACCTCCTCGGTAAAACATCGACAACCGTGACAGTCGAATTCTCCACTGAGTCGGCATGCCAGCCCCGACAAGTGCAACAACAGACTTACACCTCCTACTCCACTCCTCTCCCGAGCCGTACCTCTCACATGTTTATGAAAAGGAGCCTTCTGATCATTGGCCAAGTTACGCCTGGCAGCACACCACCCTGGCAGTGATAACCCTATCAGATGAGAAGACCCGGCAAGACGATACGGGCGTAATGGGGTGGAAATCAGCCTGCCGTGGAGCGAGACACATTTCCTAATGCAAAATAAAGCGCTCATTCTCTCAGCTGTCACGAGGAAAAGTCTTTGGGAGAGAGGGGGCAAGCTGGAGGTAAAACACAGAGAATCCTGTATGCTCCATCCGTCAGCCGACTGAGTGGTGAGAGAGTATGAAAGACAAATATGGCTGCAAAACATGACGGCACTGTACATACAAATTGGGATATAGTTAGATCTGCGCGCAGGGCAATGCAAACATAATCATCACATGAATATCAAGACACAAACACAAATGTTTACCAATTTCATCACTGAATTCTTCGATCCTCTATTTCTAAAATAAAAAATGACCTTTGTTCATAGGAAAGTTATCATGAACTGCAAAAAAATAATAATTCCAGATAATCGGGGGTCATATCACGTTTATAGTAGCTGTCAAGATGATTATGCAGCTCCAGCACCATGCACTTTGCAGGTTTCACAGGAGTGTGTGTTGCTAAGGGAGCGAAGGCATGTCTTTCCAACAAGGCATTGATTGACATTTCAGCAGATTACATCAAATAATCCACCCTGCGCACACTTTGGAGATGAGACTCAGTTGTTCAACAGATGAAGCCAACAACAGCTGTGAGGTTGCCGAGTTGATTCTCAGGGGTCTAGTTAAGACTTGATCATTATTATGAGAGCGTTTTCCTCTTAGTTAAACCTAATCAGAGAAAAAGTTACAGAATAAGGGAGGTTCTTTTAAGCTTCAAAGCAGCCTCTAAGTGCATCTTAAATGCAGATTTTTGTTGTATTCTGTAGAGTGAGGTACAGATGATGCACGGATTGCCAGTGGGCCGCCTTGAGCCACTATTTGTCGAGGAAACATCGGTCTAAATGAGAGGTGGCATGAGTATGAGGTTGAGCGCTCCGGTCGTTTAGTTTCCTCAGTCAGGGATGACTGGGTGGAGTTCTCAGGGAGCAGCAAAATAATGTCATGTGCAGAGAGGCTCCGTGTCAGGACTTTCCCTCGCATGCTGCGACAACAAATCGATCCCGATTGGAATCAGCTGTTTGCCCATTAAACCATAACGGCATAACAGCTCACGAAACCTGGCAGCCAGGGAAGGAATGTCACTCAGTGACTGACTGCGAGCCATATTTCAGTGAACCTTACCATGAGCTCGCCAAGAAAACAGCTGATAGCGACGTAAAGGGCAGCTTGTTTTCAGATGTCGAATAAATAATCCGCCGTGAGCAGCTTGTAATGAAGCGGGCTTTAACACACTCTGAAGATGAAGATGGATTCAAAGTAGGAAAAATGTGGAGGTGTGTGGAAAGCTCACAGGAGGGATAGGAGCACAAACCTCCTAAAAACATCATGTAGGGAAAAAGTTCCCAAATTTGCACCAAGAAATGCTCTTTGTTGGACGTGAATCTATCTCGCCTCTCTCTCTCTCTTGTCCTTGTGCATAACCTTGAAAAGTGTGACATGCACTCTCTGCAAGCTGCACTGCCGTATACATGAAATGTAGCTCACACCTTAAAAAAAGACCTCATAGTTTCAGCGTTCTGCTCTAGTTTCCCCGGCTATTTATCATTGTCAAAGCTGTTTTTTTTGTTTTTTTCTCCCCCTCGCAGCTTCTAAATGTCGGGTTACTCTTAGATGCGGTCCTCTTATGTGGGAGTCTGTGTGAGACAACCTTCATATAATTGGGGATATGTTTAAAGTGTCTGGTGTTAAGATAATTTACCACCAATAAAAAAGGAGTATTCTGGTATTTTTAAACCTGGGCCCTATTTTTGAAATGTTTCGGTGTTTCAGTGACAAGAAGATTCAAACCATTTTGAAAGTGTTTCAGTGGATTGCCTCAGGCTGCGATCGCTGCCGTGTAATCCCTGCAGGCGTATTGTGCCTGACCAAAGTACGTCGACAAAAAGTGTTGGTTCAGTCTCTCAGATTGTTACTAAAACTGTCTGACAATGTGTCTTAGAGTATCACTACCGTTTTGTTAAAAGTAGCATGTTTTTTTTCTCCATTGACAGAAACTAGAACTTTACCTTCAAGGACATGGGGGTTGTCTCATCTACCACTGCCTCAATGAGTATGTTTTTATGTGTTATGTCTTGCACAAATTTTATAATGATCACAACTTGTCTTTTCAAACATGAAATGTAAAAAAAGTAACTGATTGAGGCAGGAGCAAATTAGAAACCCTGATGTTCTGCAAAGCCAAAATGACTGTTTTTGTCAATTTCGGTAACTTGGAAGACGGTGATTTTGCAGCTGCTTCTGGCAGAAAATTGGATCTTTTCATGCCTAAAAGGTCTCCATATGTCAATGTGGATCCATGGAAGACACTTATAATTGCAGGCTGTTAGTGGTAAAAACAATCTTTTTGAGAGGATGTCCTTCACTCGTATGCATATAACCCAAATGATTCCTTTTTAGCCATTTAAGCCCTTCTCAAAACGAAAACCATTTCAAAGCATTCTGGGATCATTTAGACCCCAAAATATGCCAAAAGGAGTTTTGTAGGCCTCCGGCAGTCCGACTTTTTTAGGCCTCCGGCAGTTTTCAAATTAACCAGATGTAGTAAATATTCACAAAGCTATCCATTAAAGATTGGCATACTTGTCTTAAGCTTACAAAAAAAAGGGGAAGCTCTAATCTTAGGACCAATCCCTCTGCTTGGATCTGTGGGAACCAAACATCACAACAAGCTCTGGCTGTTTATGATGTTTGTTGCTTGTGTGCGACAGCTGACTTGCACCCCAAGAATAGAAGCCCTGGAATGACTTCAGGCGATCAGATGTTCCCTCAATACACATGATGGACAAGGGGGGGTAACATAAGAAGAACTTACCATATAAAAAACCAAACACACACACATTTGCGCTCGCACACACACCTGTGGTGACAGTGAACATGACAACAGACCTCCGTGGCCTTTAGCTTCATAGGTCAGACCGGTCTGCGAACTGCAGCACAGCGTGAAGGCTTGACACACAAACTAATTTGAGCTGACAACCTACACCCACCGACCATTAAGAACTACAAAGCTGTAACATTTTACGTCCTAATGCCGTGTCAGTTGGGCAGCAGTGATGTTATCTAATTCTGTATATTTTATGTACATCCTTTGATAAATGTGTAAAGGAAAATTAACTAGGTAGATCCATTTTGTCTGTCTATGAGTATGTGATACTTGAGAGAATTAAAAGAATATATCAAATTATAGCAGAATTGGGGCGCTGGTGGCGCAGTGGTTAGTGTGCACGCCCCATGTATGGAGGCTGTCATCTCAAGCGGGCGGCCCGAGTTCACATCCCACCTGTGGCCTCTTTCCCGCATGTCATTCCCAACTCTCTCTCTCCCTGAATTCCGACTCTATCCACTGTCCTATCTCTCCATTAAAGGCATAAAAAGCCCAAAAATAAATCTTAATTATATAAAAAAATTATAGCAGAATTTACAACAAACAAAAAAATGCCAACAAATTACTGTTTTTAAAAGTGCTCACCTTTAACGAGTCAAAGCAGGCGATCACCCTCCCGTTGTCCACCTGGCAGCTCTTGGGTGGGTGGGCGAATTTGCATTCCTCATCACTGCGCGAACAGGTCCCTCTCTGAAACTGCCGACACACTTCCAGGGTCAGCCATTTTGTGTCCCGTATCGAGGCGATGTTTAGAGCCATGTCGGCAGATGGGGTGGAGTGGAGCCACTCGGGTTGAAGGAGGAGGCTATCCTCTGGAGGGGAGGCCTTTTTTTTTTTTTAAATGTCCCAGTTAAAAAAAATAAAACACACAACAAACTAAAAGCGAAGGGACATGAAGCTGTGAATGATCTGCGTCAGGTCAGTGGATGAGGTTTGTCCTTGTGGACAGGAAAGTGGAGGTAATGGACTGACAAAGTGTCTGTGACCGGAGCATGGGACAGCACTGCTGTTGTGGAGTTTGTCAGTCAAAAAAGCTAATTGTTCATCAATCAGTAAGTCTCAGGTGAAGACCTCTGACAAGGCAGAGGGGGCATACTTGGAGCCAAACGTTAATGTTTGTACCAATGTCCCCAAAATGTCCTTTGTATGAGTGATGATATCAGATGTTTGGGGGGCAAAGAGGTGCTATTCTGAGGTGCAATGGCACAGTTTAGGACAACAAAGTTTGTGGTTTACTAAAAGTCTTCAGTACCTACTCTTAATGAGGTTTGGCACCTCGGCCAGCAGTGCAGCAGCTCCACTGTTTTCTTCTCTGAGCACAGGTGTTTGCGGCTGAGCGATGACCTGTCACGACTGCAGAGGGGAAAAAAATCTGAAGCTCTTCAGAAGAGCACAGATATCTTCAAGTAGGGCCGCGGTCTCACAAGGCACTTTCTGTCTGTGATCTGAAACAGAAGAAGAGAGACACAAAACAAACAGAGTGAGGTTATTTTTTACCATTTAAGTAACGAGCCTCAACAGCCATTGTAGGTGTTTGTGTTTGCATGTCAGCCTTCATTGGTGTTCATAGACTCCCTAATTTTGGTGACAAATTAGTGGTTAAATACACCCTTTGATTTGCACATCATACCGTTGTTGCAATATCAACCAATGTACTCACACATCACATACTTTTATACCACTGTGCAGGCATATAGCTTAAGTATATTGGTAATAAGGAGGCCTAAATGAGGTCCAAAAACAAAAATCTAACCAAGTACTTTTAGTGCCTGAACAATTAAAAACCGCAACTGTTTGATAATAATTTATTAAGGTCAATTTTTTATGGTTTCAGGCACCAGAACAACCTGGTTAGGTAAAGCAAATGATCATACTGCAGGTTTAAATTATGCATCGATGTTGAATATTTGTTTTCCGGAAGACTCAATGGGGAAGATACTGCGTCATTTTGACCGTCATGAAGCCTTGCTGATGCATGCAAAGCTATGTCCTGCAAAACCGCCCGCCAATCCTGTTGGTGTACTGCGTTTTGAGGGATTCCCTTGTGTGCATGCTGCCTCAGAGGCTACAAGGCTCATGAACCAGAGAAAACGCAGTTGGGAGGTTATTCAGAAGCCACTTGAGTTTAAGTCCTCATATCTCTGCTTGTGTGCCATTGTCGAGGGCGACTACACGCCCGACGGCTCTCTGGCATATTGCATACAAAGTGGTGAATTGCAAAAGCCTCTGTGCTATGACACAGTGGACAAGAGATAGAGAAAAAAGCCCCAGGGTCAAAAACCCGCCCAGTAGAGCCATGCACGGTGGGATGCTGCAGCCAATAGAAAACCGCGCAGCGCAGCATTATTCCGGGCAGCCGTCCAGCAGCCACAGAGGGGCCGAGACAGATGCATATGCCAGTGCCAGACACGATTATGACGCTTTCCAGTGTCCTGCAATATTCACTGCTCTACCACCGTCCAAATTAGATAGCGGCTCATTGACAGCAGCTTGTAGATTCACATTCATCGGGGGAATGTGTGTATGAGCTCCCTGTCTTGTCCTGTAAAGGCATTGGTCTCTGTGTTTGTTACCTAGGGAGAAAGGAGAGGGGGGGGGCAATCACTGGATCAACAATCGGGGGTTGTGACCTTTAGTTTTCAGTGTTTGAAATCCATTACTAAGCTACTGCTCAGGGAGCTCTCTTCTTGGCACATCTGGAAATGTTTTTCTGCTTACCGGGGGGGTCGGGAAAAGGGGGCAGAGGACACCAGACTGAAGGAGGAGAGGGGTTATAAAAATCTTCAACTCTGGTTAAAAGATTCCCACTTTACTGTTGGAAACATATAAACGTTTACACGGAAAACAGACAAGGCAAGAGCAAACTCAGAGACAACGTTCAATATTCCACAAACAATATCTTAAACCTCAAAGAAATTACAAGCTCCTTTTTATATGAGGGCACGTTCAGACTTGCTCGCCAACCAGGTGGGCTACTGTAAATGGTAAAGGAAAACACATACAGGTGTACAGTCCTTCAGGTGTGATCAAATTTCAAAACCTTCCTTAACCACTGTCTCAAACAGCAGAACTTCCACTTTAACTTGGGGGAGTTGGATGAACTGCACACCTGGTCAATAAAGCTGATTCTGATTCAATGTCCTTTTGTGAAATGCTGTGTTTTGTCTACTGTCTTTGTCTTTATGCCAAACAGTATGTTCCTGGAATGCTGTTGTATTTGACCTTCATGGCCATATAACCAAATTCATTAATGGCCAAAGACTCAAACAATCTTGCAGTTGAAGGCATGTTGATTCTCCTCTGACAACAAGTGCCAAAAAGACACTTCCCCTTAAAATCACCCACCAACACTAAACTGATCCAAGCCTACAAATCCAGACCTTTGTCTAGCTAATCATATTGTCCCACTTTAGTGCTGATCATGTGAAATGAGATGAGAAGCTTCCGCGTCCCATCATATTGACGCCAGGGCTGTACTCTCCAAGGCAGGATTTAATTTCACACCATCTCCCCGGGGGGAAAGAGCCTATCACAGCAGAGGAGAAAGTCAGGTAAGAATCATGTCAGATCTGACCTTTTACAATTAAACCCATCTTATTTTTAGAAGCCATGAGACGTCTGCGATGGAGCTAACCTACTTTGTCGGAACATGTGGAGGGAAGGACAACTGCACCGTGAAAAGACTTGGCCTCAAAACAGGAAGCAGCTCATGTTAAATTAGAGAACACAGGCATCAATAATTCTATATTTTTATGGAAAAAATTGAGATTACCGCACAGAAAGCTTCCACAAAAAGTAGACAGTGTGGATGAGGGTTGGCTTGGGTCTTTTGAAAAACTCTCAGCGGTTTCAACAGGCAGCATTCAAACAATGTTGGTCATGTAAGATATTCTAAACATAAAGCTGACGACAGAAGATCAAACAGGCCCCTCATGCGGGTGATGCTAATGTAATAAACATGCAGGAATGTGGCCACATGTCTGTGTCCATACAGTGTAGACATGTGCCCAACTGATGTGTCAGTCAGCCAATATTATCAGGCTAATATGGGCCAGTCACAGATACAAATATGCGATTCATTTCACTGTTGAGTACACAGAAATTTAAATTCAGACAAGTCGACTGGTCTGCAACAACAGCAACTTGGTTTGCCGAGCGTGGCTATTGGCTAACATTAGCAGTCCTTTAGCATCAATCCTCCTGCAGGTTAACGTCCACATGCCTGTGCTGAATGTGGTTACGCATTTTAACGTTTAATCTTCTACTCGTGCACATCTGGAGCCACAGATATGTCGGTATTGCGTTCTAACCTTTCCAAGTTTGCACTTAGTGGCAATATGCCAACTTAAAATGACATAATGAAGGAAAAAATACAATTCAGAAATTAATGATATCATTTTAAGCTATTGTGCAGTCCTCAAAACGACATAGAAAATGTCTGTTCTCATTCAATTCAATAAATCAGTATATGAGAGGCCATAGCAGTAATCAGGGAACTTTTACCCTTTAGAGGAATGATTGGTATCAGCTTCAAGAATCTTTTATCAGTCAGGGTGCATTAAAGACAGTTGGATGATTGCCTTTAATTTTAATTGGTGTTATTATACACAAAATCTGTGCTTTGTGTGGGCACACAAACATTAGCTGGATAAGTGCACTTTCCAAGAAATCCCAAGAATCTTTAAAAGTCAAATTAATAATTTACAGGCCAAATACTTAGTAGACAATTAAAAATGATCTCAAGAGTGAAATATTCATAAGAAACAGCCCAAGGACTTTCTAAGGAACAAAAACGTACTGAAAACTCTGAGCCATAACCATTTATTATTGCAGCATATTTCATGTGCTCTGCCAAAAGTAGCTTCGAAAGAGATGGATGTGTGGACCTGATGCTGCCAAAGCATGTTAGCTAATGCTAGCCTCTCTTTAGCAGAGTGGCAGAGCTGTCTGTCACTCTTGAAACACACCAAAGCCCCTGCCGGGAAGCAAACTGTCATCCCGGAGAGAAAACTGTCACCTCTGTCGTCTAACAACATCCCATCTTAAGAAGCATGAAACTCAAACATACAGAGGAGGAGAACTGCTTTGGAAGAATCCAGCTGAGGTTTGATGCGTCCTTGGGAAGTGTGCCTCTGGCTTTGCTAAGGCTAGCTTAGGGTCTGCTAGTTTATTCCAAAAGAAGACTACATGCAGCCTAGCTTGATTGAGAATATGTTTAGCTTAGCATCACACTTTAAGCAAAAGGCTCTAGATATAAAGGGAGGGTTGAGCAGATGGTTGGCAGGTAAGAGGGGACAATATCGCCCCCAATGTTTTGACCTCAGGGATCAGCTCTCTTATAAACCCTTATGAGTCAACCAGGGTCTGAGTCTGCAGATTTAAAGCCTTCAAGAGTTCACAGATGAGCATGGAACAGAATTATACTTTATGCAAAGATTGATATTGTAATAATCTGGCTCTGACTACAGAAAGATAACTCAGTTTCAAATGAAAACAGGAAAATGAAACAGCTACTCTTATTGTGCAGTCAGTTGGCTTTACACTACTTGGGATTTTAGAACACAACCTTCGTTGCTGACTCTATTGTCTAAAATCTGATGCAGGTAAACATATTTAGGTTATGGCACAAGATCTAAAGGTGTCATCTCTACCGTCTAATGTTGGGTTAAGGTTAACTATTGCAGATACAAGATTACAGGTACAGTATAGTGCAAGTACATTGTTTTCATAAGACAGGTAATAAATCTGGAGGAATAAATCTGGGAAATATCACGCGAACTCTGGCTGCACACTGTCTAAATTGCACAAAAGCACTGGAAACTGTGCACGAGTTTGCCTGCAATTTTTAGTCATCAAAAACAAACAATGAATTATGCAATTTTGGGTGCCTCTTTGGACTTGGTTGCCATGGTATCGAAACAGATTTTGCAGTCATTCTATTATTACTAGGATCAAAACAGATCTCAAAATCCTGGTGTTGTGACCACCCTAACAGGACCACTGTCAAAATAAAACCTAAAGAGCTACATCCGCAAAACATCAGTGTGTTAACTTTAGTTGCCCCCGGTGCTCCCAGTCCAAACACTGGACAGACCGGGTGACCTGATAAAGCCGGACAGAGATGTGAAGAAAAGCACCACGCTACTAGACTTTATGGATTACTGATGCTTACTAAGGCCAGCTGGCGGGGGCATTATCTTGGTCAGTCTGCTTAATTGAATGCGAGTCAGCGGGAAGGGGGTGTCTCGAGTGAAAGTCATTGGCTTGACCCCTGAATACCTCGTATGTAACCCATTAGTCTGGTATCTGCTCGCTGCAGTTTATCTTAGCTGCTTGTATTGGCTCAGCAGTGATGATAAGCTACCTGCTTTTCATTGGTCCCCACGCCTTGACAATGTTTATTGTCGCTTCAGCTAGGTATTGCCGGTTATATAAAAAAGAAGTGGAAATACAAATGAGTGCAACAGAAAAGCACACAAGCCGGGCACCTGAGTGCTGCATTTACATTTATTACCATTTCACGCAGGCAAACTGCTCTTCTATGGTGATTTGCATGGCCGAGAGGAACAAGTGGTCAATGTTTTTCAAGGCTGTGGAGAGAGTGGCTCATTGTAGAGGGGAAATAGGAAAATGTGCAGTTTCCAGTGAGTAATGGAAAAGGAGTGAGGCTTGTAAGTGCAGGCTTTATCAAAATGTCCTCTTTCCCAAACAGACCAGCTTGTTGGCCTGCGAAATGTTCCTTTGCATCTTCCAAATAGCATGAGAGCGAGGCTATACGCTGCAGCAGCCTCATGAGGTTTAACACCACAGACATTGAAGATGCTTATGAAATTGTCTTTGGCATAAGCTACAGCTCCTTGAGTTCAATAGCATCATTAGCGATAAGGACGGGTGAGTGGGCTCAGCAGAGGATATACCAGGTCTAAGCCAGGCAGCACATGAAGTGTTTCACAGAGTCAGCAGATAGGTGTGCCCCATATCATAATACCCTTAGCTTAATCACAGTGACCCCGATGGCCCTGCTCATGATATAGCATCGGGCCTTTCTCTCCTGATCAGTGGCTTATATTATATTACAGAACAGATGATGAACCCTTTTCTATCATCTGCTGTAATCACATCAACAGACTCTACCTTAGATTAATATTAACCCCTGCACACAGTGAACTTAACAGCTGGAGCAGATTGACAATAATATCTAATTTGGCCGTAAAATATGGAGCGTGTATATCTTTTTGTCACACCAAACTCCTATATATCAGCATACAAGAGCATTAGGAGCTGCACAATTAATTGTGACATAATAATTATTGCAACAAACACACTGCAAAAGTCAGATTTTTAACAATTAATAAGACAAATGTTTACATTTAGAGGCCTTGTTTCTCACAGGGTGCAAACCTTTTACTTCTGTGATGAAGGCCTTGGTTGGTACAATGCCCATGCGTTGGATAATGCAGATGAAACTCAAGCTAGCCATCAGATACTGTACCTCCACATTAATTGGTACAAAAAGAAGTTGTCCTGGATTGAGGAGGGACATAATGCAAGCACAGGACAGCACAGTAAAGCACAATGAAGAGCAGATACTGTAGACCGTAAAAATAACATAATATCAACACCTGTATAGATACCATGGCAACAAAAATAGAAATCCTAGGAACCCAATATTGGGTAATTTCTTGTTTTTAATCAGTACCAAATGTCTCCGATGTTAATGTGCCTGATGAGTACAACCCTTCTTCATCATATGGAGGGTTGTACTCATCAGGTGTCTAGAAACAGAGATAAACAAACTTTTGTTAGCTGCAGCTTTGTTGCATGCCCTGAAGCCTTGTCAAAGAGCATCTGAGAAATACACATTAACTGCTTTATTTAGTGTTTTTTCTGATTCTAATAAAGGGGTCCTTTGTCTTGGAGAGGAGGAGACCTCTGCAGATAATTCGCCACCTCCTATGAACCTCATTAATAATGAACACAGATCTGAAAAAGCTGAATAGCGAGAAAGAAGCTTGTGACAGCTCAGCTGACAGCCCCTTTTACATTCCTACATCCACCAGGGAGCAAACACAGATTTTTAGAGTTTCACTGCTTTCTCAGGATCTTTACTTTGAATATTTGTTGGTTGTGTTTTGGAATGAAGGAGACCTCTGCTGATAATTCGGCTTTTTAAAGTTTAGTCTGCCATCTTGTTGCTCCTGAATTTCTACATATAGTACACTGTCAAAGAAAAGTTTGAACTGGCAAAATGCACGCTGTTTTGGACCTCGGTTTAATGATTTGAATCTTCGACTTGTAGGGGGCAGCCCTAGTTAACTGTCTTGTTAACTGTGTAAGTGTTCTTCTCTGCTGCCTGCTTAGCAACAGGATTCGGGCAAGTCATCATCTAATTACAGTTTAGTTGGCAGCCAGAGGTGAGCAGTGCTGTTCAGATAAACATGCTGATTAAAAGGATACCCGGCTTCCTTAATCTGAAAGTCTAATGCAGAGAATGAAGCACAGTCAGTGTTGTGTATGCTCCTCTGACACTTCATTGAAGCTTAAATCAAGGATATGTAAAACAACGTTAGATTAAAACTCTTGTTCTTTGAAATCTTAATCTTCATATTACAACACTTTAAACATAAGACCTGAATGATTCAGCAAACCTCGAGTCACTGCGCGATCAGACTCCCTCTTTCAGGCAGAGGATGTCTTAAAAACCTACAAACCACTAAATCCTTTTAATACCAACTCGAGGTGTAATATGCATGAGAGCTGATTCAGAGAAAGGGGATTTCTGTCTGACGGGGTCCTGGACTCCTCCGAGACTTATCCCATTATTTTCTCAACAGGAAGGGCTGAACTGATGTTCCACTTTTGGAAAACACCCACTTCCCGTTGATCCACAGCCAGACGTATGACACCACCCTGGCCTTTTCTATGCAGGCGATGATGTCCAGAGCTTGACCACGCCAGACCAGAGCTAAATTGAGATGGACGGCGGAAAGCAAGGGACACGTCAAGCATGCCCCCATCTCCCTGGAAAGGTTAATTATGATGCGGGTCCTATTAGAACTGTGAAGTTCCAGCTTATAAAAAGAATGTCACATCAGACTCTGTTTTTGTCCTTGTTATTTGGGAAATTCGCACTTCAATATGATTTTAAAACTTAACAAGAAGCATGAAAAGAAAACAGGGACACGACAGATGCCACACAACACAAGTTTTTTTTCTCAAGAGAGTGAAAAATATGGAGCCAGTGTGGCAAAAAAGAAAAAAAAAAAAGCTCCTGACATTTGCACTAGGGAAGCTGCTGTGGTAATGTCTCTCCCTTAGGAAGTCCATTACAGTGCTGGAAACTGCAGTAAGGCTGCCTGGCTGCAAGCTCCCAGTGCTTCTGTGCATTGATCCCACACTCTCTACATTTTCAGCCTCTTTCTCTCTGATAAAACATTCCCTCTCCTCCCTCCCCACCCAGGCTGGTATGCAGCACACTGCAGCAAAAACCTCCAGAACACAATCTCTGGAAAAAAAAAAAAAACTGTCAATATGACGATTCTTTCCCACCTCATTTCACTCGTGTCCCGTCGCTCTGCTGTCTTGTCTGCTGTCCCGATCATAGAAAGCACCCGGCGCTGCTGTGACACCGAGCTTTACTGCGCGGCTCTCCCCTCAGCCTCAGCGACTGGAGTTAATGACCATGTGAGCTGTTGTCATTCCTCGCGAGCTGCCGACTGCTGCAGCCGGAGGTCCATGCCTAGACAGGGATTTTCTCTCGATGTCTCTCTCTCTCTCTCTCTCTCTCTCTCTCTTACTCTCTCTCTCTCTCTCTCTCAGCGAGCGAGGCAAACAGGCAGGCAGGAAGCAGAAGAGTGTCTACTCCAACTATCTGGCTCAAACACTTCCAGCAAGCCCCACACACACACACACTCCCCTAAAGCCAGCCCCTTCCTGCCCACCAGCCTGTGGCATAGTCCCGCCCCTTCAAAAGCTACACCCAATAGAAAAACACCTCCTCTGAATCACAGCCTCTCTATTGGAGCAGAGACGTCTAAGTGCTTGGGATGAAAACTGTGCTTACAGTATCCCCTTCTCAATGCTGATTTTTAGAAGGTATTTCCCCAATTTCACGCCCCGTTAAACTAGAAAGCCCATCCTTTGTCTATCCTATCCTGTACTGATGATATTTTATTTCAAATATGAACCACCTACATTATCACACTACCAGCATAATTGTTACATCCACTTCCCTTTAGCAAAAGATTGAGCTTAAATATAACTGAATTATACTTCTGTTATGCACCAAAGTGTATGTTATGCCATAGGTTGAAATTTCACCCCCTCTCGTGATATGAAGCTTTAGCGAAACTTCAGTCAGGAAGACAACTGTACATACTTGCCTTCACGATTGCGTCTATCTCTCATTCATAACTCTTACGCGCGCTCACTCACATTTCCGCTGTCATTCTCTCGTGCCGCCATTTTCTGGGGCTGTCATTGGGTAATCAGCTGTCTCGTCAGCTGGCCTCATCTAACGAATTGCATGGTGTTCCTCCCTCACTGTCAGCCTATCATTGTTCTGTTCCCCTTTTGAATATAATGTCTCTCTGACTTAATTCCTTCATGCCGATGTTTAGTATGAAGCCATCACCTTCCCATCCTCGCCCGTCTTTGTAAAATCATCATCTATCAATTCTCTACCCATCTGGTCCCCACAAGTCATCAGCTTCACCACCACCAAGGTCTGGACTCCATGGGAGGGGATTTATTCTGTGGACGCTCAGAATTGACATTATCCAAACACATCAACCACCCCATAGAGTCCAAGCGCCAATGTCCTTCTGAAAAATCACATTTCCATTTTATCCATTGTAAGACATCATTTTCTTTAGTCACTTGTCAAAATGGAAAACATGGATGTTTTCAATAATTGATGCATGTAAGGGCTTGACTTTTTGCTCACACCACAAAACAACACAAGTAAGCAATAATGAAAGAGTTGCTGCAGTTGCATAAAGAAGATCAGGCCTGCCCTTGTCTATGTTCTATCATATTTCCCACCATCCCCCCTCCCAGGAAACAAGAGCATTGCACCTACTCCCCCCCGATCCCAATTCTCCTCCACCTCCCATCAGCATCCGTCCTCTAAACTCATCCACCCTGACATCGAGGAATCCCCTCCCCTTCCTCACCCCTCACCTGTATGTTACCGGTGTCTCACAGATATCCTTTAAGCTCCATTTCAATCTAATTCCTTAGTTTATTGGACCAGAAAATTGCACAGAAGTGAACATTTCTGTTATTGTTATTGCATCAGAATTTGCTTGAAAAAAAAAGAAAAGAAAAAGGCTGGGTCTGTCTACTCCCACCCCCCGTCCTCCCTCCCCTCCACCCAGCTGATGACATGCTGCTTGGCATCACATGAGCCGTGAAACCGGAGCGTCACAGAACTGATGAGTCAGAGATCCAGCTTCATGACTTTTCGATCCAGATTCAATAGAACAGCTGTAGTGTCTGTCTCCCCCTGTGTCTGTCTCTCTCCGCCTCATACAAAGGGCTCTGAATGACGCTGCAGCCTGGGTGTTTCGTTGACATCAATGTGGCTAAACATGCATTACAGTTCCATTTGAAACAGATCTATTTAGTGTCTGATTATTCTATAATAGCTCCATGCAATCTGATGCTCAACAGGCAATAGAGCGCCTAATGGTTTTTGGAAGACGGGGTTGGGGGAATTGATGTCTTTAGCATGAAAATTTTTCCAACTAAGCAAATGACACTTAATACCGATGTCATCTTGGGCAACAGGGCTTAGACTACAGGAGTTGGGGCCGTTTTATACCAGATTAATTTTTCCTAATAATCAGAGAAGTGTAGGACCTTTGTCTGTATTGGTCATCAGGTAATGGGATTGAACAAGTCTAAGAAGTGATTGAATTAAAAAGGAGGAAGAGAAGAGTTGCAGCACTTTCTAGAACTTTTTCTCCTGGTAGCCGGTACTGATCATTTTACCTCCTTTACAAACTACAATTAAGAGCGTGTTCATATACAAACTCCTCATTGTATATTCACTCACTTTATTACTTTATAACGACTGACCTCAAGACCTAACTCCGTTTCTCGCTGAAGAATGAAGTGGACCCTATCAACTGCTTCTCCAATATAGTTATTCCTGTCCATACTGTTGATTTTCTGTACTTTTTTTAAAGATCATATTTCTAGACATTTTGCCTCTGTTATGAAAGGACAGCTATGAAGAGACGGGAGATATTGGGAGAAGAGAGAGAGAGTAGAAATTACATGCAGCAATGGGGTTGAGGAGCGGAATCAAACCTGTTGCCGCGGCTCTGCCTTTATGGTTGCTTTACAAATGGAGCTAAACTGCCCTGCACATTTATTTGTGTTTTTTCTGCCTGCAAAGCATCAGTAAAGCTGGATGTATGAACGGTGATATGCTGCTGTAGTGTGTGCATGTTTTGGAGAAGAAAGGATAATATCTGTGAAGTTTCTCCGTCAATTGATGCAACCAGATTTTTAAATTGGCTGGATTTTATTACTCCTGTAGTCTGAGCCCAGCCGTAGGCATCAGGGCACCTGTAATGAAATAACACAAGCCAGTGCTCTGCCATTACATAAGCATGGACAGGGAGGTGAGGGGATATCAGCCTTTGTCAGAAGCACAAGTGTCACCTTACATGCTCTGTTCATGTAGGCACAGTACGGTACACCATGTACACAGATGCATCAGATTTGAAGGGCGGGAATGCTTTTTGGACAGCAACAACTGTATATTACTGCTGCAGGATGAAACATGACTGGTGTGTCCACAAGAAAACAACTCAATGATTCATCCAGAACAATAGCAGTTGTACAAACAAGCCTGCTCCATCACCACGGAGAGAATAAGCTTATCAATTTCTCATCTGGCTCAATAACCACATTACTGTATAACTGTCAATAACTGTGCAACGAGGCAAGCCATTCTTGTAGCTAATTTCACCGGCAGGCCTCAGATAGGCTGCCTCCTAAATAGATTTGTCCGACAGGAAAACAAACAAAAGCCTGGCAGACAAACAAGCCGAGCCACTTCCTTCCCACATGGTATCCCCCTCCCCTCTTATTATCCCTGTCCTGTTTGACCCCGAACGGCTTGGCTCACTCACACACAGAAACCAGCTTCTGTGGCCCAACATGGCTTCCATTTCACAACCAATTCTTAAACAATGACTAATTACAGCATATAAAGTACAATGGGTTAAAGAAAACTGTGTTAAACGATGCTCCCCCAAGCAGAGAGTAGAGTATTCTATGTTTCAACGACTGGATAGTTAAGCACGACAGAGAAAACAGGACTCAGAAATAGGCCAGCGAAGACAGATCAATGAAAAGGCAGCTGTCTTTTTCTATTATTAGCACTGATCAAATATCAAGCGGCGCAGAGATGTGCTTCCTTCCGCTTCAAACCCATTCTGGTAAGTTCGTCACACATGGGGATTGAGAATAAACAAGTGCCCTAATGGATGCGTAGGCCAGGCAAATGGTTAACCTACCAGTTTGTTTTGGAGCGAGTTCAAGGCTGTGCAAAGGATAAAAATCAACCAGTACTGAAATCCTACTAGATTGGGAGATAATGTTGTTGCTTTTCTGTGGCTTAATCTAATGCCAAATATACCCTTTATAAGATTATAGCCATTTTTCATACTTATAACAAAAAAAAGGCAATTTCTTAATATTCACATAGTGCGCTGAGCAGACAGTGCACCTTTGCTGCAATAGCTTTAATGAAGGATAATCCATATAAGCCAAAGTCCTCTTTATATTGTTATACTGATGGCTCATGGCTCATTTGAATTGAATGCCCACTGCCTGTCTGCATCCTGTTTATATTAGTACATAGTGTCCTGAGATGTCACTTTGCATTTTTATAAGCATCAATAACAGTACATGCATGACCCAGCAGCTGGACTGATCACAATTTATTAACCTTACCCAGGTGTAAGCCAACCTGCAGTAGATTAAAATGTGCCTCCACTTATGTCTCATTAGAGCTGCTTTATTTTGTCTTGTACACAGCAATTACATCCATTAATTAAGGTGCTATTACATTAATTGGGTTTTATACATTTGCATTCAGTAGATGTGAAATGAAGTGATTAATGATTGACCAGAACATCTGTATCACCGCATCAATAATAAATGCTTCATTATCAACCCTATAGTCACTTGAACAGGAGCAAACACACAGAAAGCAGTTTATAGAGTCAGTGCAGATACACAGAGACAACTACAATGTGATGCACGCTGATTCAAAGGTTGTTTTTCATGGAGCTACTTTCACTTATTTCCATTGGCTTTCTCGTTAAAAGCTAGCATAGCAGTCTAGACATACATGCATTGTGGGTTTTTTTTGTACAGGAGTAGCACCTTTAAAACATGTTTTACTCCCTCTACTGTCCAAAAGACATGCAATACAGTCACCATGTCGTAACAAGAGTGTTAGGTAGGTACTGCCAGAGCCGAAGCGTGCTAGCCGCTAAGCTAACTACCTGCAGCTTACCTGATGACGAACCTGTCACATCCAGCTGCACTTCAGCCGCCACCGCCGCCTCTCGACAGCGCTATTCAGGTTGGAGCAGACTGTACCCAGGAGCAGGACGGTGAAAAACGGTCTTCTACACGGGCGTCGGGCTATTTCTTTATTCGAAGCAAACTTTTTAACGCTGTCGGAGTATATTTCAGTGACAGGCAAAAGTACGCTACCACTCGCTACACGCTAGCTCGCTAACTACTTTAAAAGCTCGTAGGAAGCAACAAGCGATTTTGACAGTTCGATGAAATGTTGAATGTGATTTCGTTGGAGGGGGGGCTCCGCTTATGTTTGAACATTAAAACCGTTTTATAATCAATTAATAAGGATATAAAACACCACAACGTAAAGATTAACGCCATTTTATTGTAATATGTTGGAAAATATCGTCCAGTTTAAACAAGGAAGTTACTTTTATTCGATAAGGAGCACAGCCCCCTACCCTACAGTGAAAGTGGTACAGTCCAGAGGAACCAAGGGTAAAGGGAGGGGGTGCTTGTTGCCTAGGAAACAACAGTGAATCTCCCTCGGGGGAAAGATGTGGCCACTGATTTATGAACCTCTGCCTGTCAGTCAAAGTAGCCTGCTAGGAACAAGATGGTCACATTAATGACATTTTACAAAATCTATTGTCATTTACAATATTAGATACGGTATAAAACTCCAATAAGACTATTACTTCTAGTTTACTCCTATTCAATAACTAACTGCCATGTTCTTCTACCTTAATATTTACATTTTTCACACGTTTTTAGCAACCAAGGGTTGTATCCAGGGGTGTAGTGGTGACAAAGAAGTGGGTATACTCTTAATTTCCCCCCCAAATGTTTGTTTTCAAGTGGCAAGTCCAGCAGAGGAATGACGCCTGTGTTATTACAGTGACATGAAAGACTGGGAGGGTCATCCCTTCACCATCCTAGGAAAATAAACTAAAACATACTCGGCCTACCTAATATTGTGAATCAATCATTGGTGTGAATCAGAGGGGATTTAGAAGTGAGTATACCCTATGGAGACTGAAAAATAAGTTGGTATACTCCGTCCACCACCAGATATCTTATTTCTTCTGAACATCATGATATAGAATAACAAATCTTCCAGAACAATTTCAATAATAATGTGATAGAAGCAATGTTTAATTTTATTTTTGCCTGCTTATTTCAGACTGTAAATCCGCTCATCATCACCACTTGATGCTGTGCAAAGGAGCACCACGCACATCCCCAGCATTTCACAGCCTAATTGCACACAGCTGGTTGGATTTAGCCGTCTGTGACACACAGAGGCCCGTTGTCAGCAAGAAGCGCGACAAGTCAACAAGGAGCAAGTCACAAATATCCCCGGAATGAGCAGAGAGGCACAAATTTAGCCCCACTGACTGCTGCCCACGCCATGTGCTGCCTATTGAGCGCCCGAACAATGAACATAGCCATCACAGAGGACGCTGTCAGGGCCAAGGCCGGAATGCTACTGCTAATGAAGGCATCACAGTTTGACAGGACACGGGCCTTCGGCGGTGTCAGGGATGAACAGGCTATTTAGGCATCTGATGCTTGATGGTACCTGTTATGTTTCCTGTATAATGCAACACAGAGATTTAAACTGGGGTCAGACATGTGATGGAAGCTGCAGACATGTTTCAGTCACAGCATCATTGAGACATTTGACACACTACGATGTTAGCAATGCACGAGTATCTAAACATTATCCTATAGGCTGAGCATAAACAGGATAGGCCTTAAAAAGAACCAAGAAATGCTCATATAATCACTCTGCTCTGGCTGTTTTCAGAATTTAATCAAAATAAATCACTGTTTTTCTATCCGTCCCTGCTGCATGATGTTAATCTAAATACAGAAAGTGTAAAAGTGAAGGATAACTCTACCAAGGCAGCCCCATTATGTGGAAAAACAGTATTTTCAAGTGATTATGAAAAACTGCTCACATAGGTCAAGTTCATCCCCTGAGGCCTAACGTATTGATCTCAATGCAGAGGAGGCATTTGTAAAAAAAAAAAAAAGGAAAAACGCTGCTGCCGGCATACTTCTCTGAAGGTCTCTGAACGCCCACACGCCTGCAAACACAACGCGCACAAGACAAGTACACACTTTCGCAGTGGCCTCGCCGTTATAGAGAAAACACACAGAAACATCCAGTTTACAAGCTGCAGAAATCTATCGAGACATTTTCTGAGTTTGAAATGAAGTTGGAGGATGATTAACTGAGGCAGGTGGTTGCCTGTTTTGTACAATACAGAGCTTTTTAGCCACAGCTTTGGAGTATAAATCGGAAGCTGATTAAGAACAGGGTGAATCTGATACCAGGTTCACATGGCTCGCTGAGATTATGGACAGAATCAGACACAAGTGCAGCTTTAAAGGAGGTCGTAAAGGTAACAGAAATATTAAACAAACGTACAGATGCACAGCGAGGAGGTTCCTGGTTTGAATCCCCATCTGACAGGAGCCTCTCTGTGTGGAGTTCTCCCTGTGCATGCGTGGGTTCTCTATAATATTAGTGTGTCTGGAGACATGGAAATTATCGTGCAAGACATGCAGACCCTTTTTCTTTTTGCAAAATCAGTCTCACTTTATTTATAGCAACTCTTAAAAAAGTAGATTTGCATACAGAAGAAATATATTTGAACTGAATGAGCAATCCTTCTGTTAATACAGTTGTTTTGGCTTTTGCAGTGTGCGTTTCCATGGTTGCATATGTTTTTGATTTTGCAGCATGTGTTTCCTAATGTACGTTCTTTGGGCTGTTGCAGGTCGGTTGCCATTGACAGCCACCGTAGAAATTGATGCTAAGACGGACACAAAACACGTGCAAGCACTTCCAACACAAAATGAGTTTCGGACATTCACAAATGAGCAGAGAAAAGCAAACCGAAGCATTTGTGCCTGTGTGTTTTGTGTCCATTAATGGACTCTACATTTGTTGCAGTTGCAGTCTGCAGAGTGGACCTCTGGATCAACTGAGGGGGCGTCAAGCAGCAAAAAAAAAAAAACAACCACAGCATCCACAAAACCACCTCTGTTAGCTCCTCACAAACACAGAATGGAGAGATCACTGCAGGAAAGAGTTTCCCCCGCAGACAGAAGATGGGAAACGTACTCAGACTGGCAGAGACATGAACACACACGTACTCAGGCTACATCTGTGGCTCTGAGGCCTCGCTACACACACCTACATATAATGCGCCAAACCCCTCATGTCAAGGACAGTATTGATCTTGTTCACCAAATGAGAACGCACCTGATTATGAAAGCTTTTAACCCAAATGCTTAATGCAGCGCAGGTTTAATGGAAAGAGCTTATGGCTGACACAAAGCCACCAGAGAGGAGAGAGAAAGACTGTGTGTGAGTGTGTGTGTGCGTACTTTCATTGTGGTTTAGTCCATTTGATTGATTGTGCAGAGCACACCTGGACATTTCACTCCCCATATGACTTTGAAGAGCATTTTATTAATCACAGAGCCTAAGTAATGATGGATATGGAAGACGCTCCCGCCGTCATTAAACAAACTGATCCCCGAATGTGTGCACGCCGCAGCAGGAGAGCTTACTCAACACGCTGAGAGGATCCATTTTGAGGCCGACTCATCCGTCCGCTGAGGAAAGACGAGTTTATGCAGCTCCATAAATCATCACGCTGCAGCTGTTTGTTCACATTGCTTCATCCATTCCTCCAGGATCCAGCTCAGCATACAGGAAGATACTGTATGATAATCAAGACTGAATAATGAGAAGTCAAACCTACAGAAACGGAAACATTCGACTCACTGTGTCTCTTCTGCTGCACTTCTTTAAATGATTTATCTGTCCAGATATTGGATCAATCTGTGAATTTATATGCATGGAAGAAGATTTAATGGACTACAAATATTACAAAAAAAAGTCAGTTATTAAGTCATGTCATGCACAAGGATAGTAATTGATCCTTGAGATGAAGGAACATTTTTGGGAAATAAAGCCTAGTAGTAGAGGTGGGAAAAAGAATCGAGATTCTTATCTTCTGAGATTTTAAATAGATTCATAACTTCAGAAAAAAAAAATGGCTAACCAGTCTCTCCCTGCTAATGTGCTAATGCTAGCTCTTTAACTCAGTAGAATGCCAAACGGAGCATCAAGAAATCCAGCCAGTCTCACAGGTGACTGGAGTAGATCCTGAATGTACTCATTCAAAAGTAGACTTTCAATCCATGGAACCGGAATCATTTTTGAATCGAAAATAGAGTCTCAGTCGAATCGTGTCCCCAAGAATCGAAATCTAAAAAATCTAAATCGGCTCGTGAAACACCAAAAGAATCCCAGCCCTATTCAAAAGTAACAGCACTGGCACCTCTAATGTCACACAGTGGATCTTATTTGTACAATACATTCAACAGACAAAGAGATTTATCCACAAATTGCACCTGATATGTTCCACTATTTTTGGCTTTTATGTTTTACTATGCGGGCTGCATAGTGGGTGCAGTGGTTGCCTCACAGCGAGGAGGTTCCTGGTTTGAATCCCCCTCTGACAGGAGCCTCTCTGTGTGGAGTTTGCATGTTCTCCCCGTACATGGCTCTCTCACTTCCTACCACCAGTCATTCAGTCACATGATGTACCCTTACCTTCAATATTCACCAAGAGCACAATAATTGAATAACAGCTCCCATACAATGATATTTAATCCTCTTACTGCCAACATTGTCTGTCCGCTGTAGGCGCTGCACAGGTTGTAAGACGTGTTTTTACAGAGTTGTCTTTAAGGAGAACAGCTTCGTGCTGAAACTGAAAACAAGGTTTGTGAGCTGAAAACTGAGACTATAGCCTCAATTGATCGGACAAATAGTGGCTCATGTTTAAAACTCTAACCCTGGCACACAGATCCATAAAATGAACAGATGATAGATGCACCTGAACCTGAACTCAGAGTGTAGGTTTTTGGAAAAGCATGCATTTTTCAGCGTCTCAGAAATACAAAATACAGTCCACAGAAGATAGACTCTTGAATCCTTTGTCTGCAGCTTGAGAAGAGGATAACTTTTATCAACGTTGAACCAAAAATAATAACAATATGCATTCATTCGCTACACACCCATCTTTTATTTCAAGCCTTTCATAATTTGAAGATGCACTGCAGAGTAAATCTAATAATGAACGGTGGCATTTTGGAAGCGAAAAACAGCCTGGCAGTAATTGTGAGAGATGAAAAATCTCAGAAATGTCAGGAAGAAATGGCATATTACCATGACAACACAGCTTTTGTCTTGTCAAGTTCTCAGGCTTGTGGAGTTCAGAGCCTTGACTGTTGCTCTCCGTCAGGAAATAATTGTCTATTTTCTACACGCCATTATTCACCACTAAAATCCAATTGACTCGTTCCTTGAGATTGCACGATCAAAAAATAAAATCAATGCGGCGTCACCGGTCCATCTGAAAGTGCTTCCAAATACAGTAAAGGAATGTGTATTATTCATGACATCCAGGTTCACACAAGGCCGACGGCCCGGCCCAGACTCCTTAATGGCTGCACCCCCCTTCAGCACAGCCGAACCCGCCCTGTGATCCTGACTTGGCGGCCACTTAGCCCCAAGGATCGAGCCTCCTTTGAAATATTCAATAATGCATTAAGGATCAGAGAGAAGTCGGCTAATTATTTTCACACACACACACACACACACACACACACGGTTTCTCTCTCACACACACATAACAAACATAAACACAGGGAGAAGTTAGACGTAGTAATTAAGTATTTTGCAGGCAGACAAGCTGTAATGATGTCGGAATTTTTGTGAATGAAAAATGGATGAGCGTTTATAGAATGTTAGATTTATGTTTTTGTGTGTGTGTGTGTGTGTGTGTGTGTGTGTGTGTGTGTGTGTGTGTGTGTGTGTGTGTGTGAGAGTCAGTATAAGAGACAATAATAACCTATCTGAAGGCGACCCATCAGCTGAAATATTAATGCTGCTGCTGCTGCTGCTGCTGCAGGGCTGCATGCTGCTGCAGCAGGTTACAAGGACACGTCCGATGCCTCATACAGGAGCTCCATTAGCACAGAGGGTGACCTCCAAAAGCGTGCAATGCCTCTGACCAGGTCTGACCCTCTCTCTCTCTCTCTCTCTCTCTCTCTCTCTCTCTCTCGCTCTCTCTCTCTGGATCTATAATAGGAAGGAATTATTTGCATTTTACTGTAGCATACTTGGTGTTACATTTCTTTCATTAATAGGGACAGAAGGTGAATAAATTTAAATATTTTTAACCCTATTTCTTGAGATGCTCACATGTTCAGGAGATTCTGCATGAAGCTGGGCATTTACTCGGTCTCAGTCCTGACTACAACACTCTACCCTAGCTTGACCTTTGACCTGAAAGCTGCATCGATGTCAGGGCCAAATAAATCTACTTTGAGGCCCTGAGGTAGAAATAATCTGTTGACACTTGTCGACACAACATTTCCTCCGTTTTCTCTAAGGTCATTGGTTCTTTGGTAACTTGTTCAATCACAGATTGTCTCTTCTACAGTTTGTGTCCTCCAGATAAAGAAATCATGCAGTTATCTTAGTCACCAGTATGCTTTAGGGATAATAGGAATGTGCATGGAAACGACTTAAACATACGTCACCTTTCTCTATCATGGCTGCTGGTTTTGCAACTTTCTGCAGAAACTCAAAATAACTTCCCACAGCCCCTCTCCTCCCTCACATAAGTTTTCTTTTTAAACCAGCACATTCAAAAATCCACAATAATACTGTTTGATTTCTTTCTTCAGATTATTTATATTTCTCGAGAGTTGTTCCTGGAATGAAAGGAGAGAAGGAAGGGATTTTAAGAAAGGAAGTCAGGAGAAGGAGAAACAAAAAAATGTTTTTTTTTTTTAAATTTTCTAATCTGAGGAGGAAGACAGGAGAACAAAGAAAAGATCTACCGTCGTAAAATACTGTCGACCAAAAAAGCATCGCCGTGCCATCAAAGTAAATGCAAAACACACCTGAGAAACTTCCCCTCATGTTTCTGCACTCAAAAAACAAATAAGGATTCTGAATCTGTGACTTCAAATCTTTTACATTTTGAATGAAGTCTGGCCTTGAAGGCAGCTCCTTAAAAAAAGTGATGAAAAGGTGTAGAAAACAGTGACTTCAAAAAAGAATGAAAATAAAGAAGCACAGATTTTCCACACACACACACACACAGACACACACAGACACACACACACACACACACACACACACACACACGCTGTTTTTCTTGCTCTCCATCCTTCTCAGCAGATCAAACAGGCGTTCAAACGCTCGCTCTGCCGCTGAATGAATTGTATTTCTCGCTGTAATTATCGATTTCTAAGTGGCCTTGCAAACATCATCAGTCAGAGCCTCCTTCAAGAACGGCAATTATTATATTACTGTAACCATGGTGATTTATTTGCGGAGGAAAATGTATTTATGGAGGGGAGTGGGTGGAGGATCAGAGAGTGTGTGTGTGTGTGTGTGTGTACAGTACAGTGCTGGAGGCTGGTACCTTGCAAACAGTGGATTGCATTCACACATACTTTGACCTCTGAGCTATACGCGCTATAGTGAGAGTAAAAATGTAAAATAAAGCCTTCCCACGCACATTATACAAGATTCTGTAATATATGATTGCTATTTCTTGATGTTTTATTAAAATAGTAAAGGTTAAGTTGTGTGTTTCATCAGCTGTGGATGAATATTCAGATATTAAACATGCTCTGACTTAATGATCCTCCTGTTTCTTTTCCTGTAAAACGGTCTCTATCACTAACAATTTGACACCTCCACCTTGTGGCCGTGGCTGGTACTGCACACAAAGCACAACGACAGATGAGGATCACACACAAATACACAGACTCCTCCTTTATTCCACATCTATTCTATCACGTTTCAATAACATGCATGCACAGCCTGTCCCTCTGTCCTCCCCTCCATATACTCAATCTCCCTGCCGCTTGCATTTCTTCATCAGTCCACTAGATGTCCTCAGTGTACAGACTTTCCTCCTTTTCTCTTCATCTTTCGGCAATCCTCTCAACTGTGCCTTCCTATGGCGTTATATTTGCGCCCACTGAGAGAGACTTTAAGAGAGCGCACACGAGGAAAACTGAGGGAGAGAGGTTGTTAAAGCACACTAGTATGGATTGAATTGAACTACACCACTACATACCACACTATATGTTCTTTATGAGACCTGGTTTGATATGTTTGTGTATTTTGGAGCAATGAAACAAGCACAGTTGTGATTAAAGAGCATTACATTGTTTTTGTGATTGTTTGAATTAGAATGTTGAATAAAGTTTGAGTTCAGGATGAATCCCAGAACCAGGTCTTTGTGACAACAGAACATTCAGACACACAGTCAGTCCTCAATCTCACAACTTAAAATCATTACACCTCTGACTACCTTCATGATCACTCGTGAGCATTACTGTTAGCGTTGATCATCTTACAAACCAAGAGAAGACATCAGAGATCTGAATTATTATAACATCAGTCTGCACCAGAGACCATCATGGGTCTACTGTTGGACCACATCTTGAGGAGAAGCCTCCAACTGACATCTGTACCAAGAAAGTACTTCTCCATCACTTTCTTTGGACCTGAGGAGGAGCAACTGGAAGACACTCCTGAACCTGAAGAGCTGGCTGTCAGCCCTCCAGAGGTCGTTTGGTCATCAAACCTGCCATCTCCATCGACTGAGGAGCAGTGCCCTCAGATGTCTGCCGGGGATCAGTCTGTGGAGGAAGAAGTGAGCCATCTGGTGGCCCAGTACTATTTTAAAAGAGCAACTGAGATTCCTCTGCCTGAGAGTCCCGTGCCTGATACTGAGCTGGACAACTCAAATACAGATCAGGATCAGGAAGTGGCTGATTTGGTTTATGCAAGAGACACTCCTCTGAGAAAGGACTCAGCTGTGCCTTGTATTTTCCCGGCTCTGGAAGTTCTTCCTGATCTGATGCCCCTCAGTACCCTGGCAGAGATTCCTCTGCCCAGTGACGATAAGGTAGACATCACATACGCCAGGGAGAACATGTTCCCTGACTTAAAGTGGGTCGAGTTTCCTTCTCTGGATGAACAACTCAATGAGTTCATGTCCCAGTATCTATGCAAGAGGGCTTGGGGGATTCCTCTCCCTCCAAGTTTTCTACCTGATGAGCTGGACATTGAAATCTCCAAGAAGAACATTTACTCTGATCCAAACCTGATTGGGTTTCCACTCCTGGACGACCTGGTGAAGGATTTGTCGTCCATGCACATAAGGGACAGGCCTTCATCTTCACCTTCTTCTCCAGATCTTTATGACAGCGATGATCTGCAGTGTCTGTTTCCGGCTTTACACGATGAAGGAGGTACACTGATGTCTCTTAATGTGCTCGCAGACATTCCACTGCCACAGAGTCCTCTTCCTGAAGTCCATGTGCTGGACAAGGCAAGGCCATCGCGTCGGAAGAGAAGAGGATTTCCCAATGAGGAAATTCCTCTGAAACTTTGTAAACTCAATCTGCAGGAGGATCCACAACAAACCAGATCTTCAATTGCTGTCATCGTGCTGGACATGGGGTCCGATGAGAGGAAATATCCAAGTATGAACAACATTGGCTTGGATCCAGACCTTTTACCTGAAGAGCCACGTCCAGTCCAGTCCAGTCTGAGGGATGTGTTTCAGTGTGCCAACATGAATGAGGCAAAGTCTTTAAAAAGAAGAGGCTTTCCTTCAACAGACTATGAAACTCCTCTGAAGACTCAGAGACTAATGCCTCAGGAGGAACTATCACTTCCAAGTCCTCCAACCTGCGGAGAAGAGGTACCCAGATATGGGGAACTTTGGATTCCCTTGTCTGGACGAGCAAAGTGTGTTTTAATTGGACACATCTCTCTGACACATCTAAATAAAACAAATAAAATGATAATAATAAATATCATACATTTGCTTGTTTGTACCCTTGTTTTAGTGAATATTAACACAATATTTTGGCTAACTGCTGCTAATTCATTTCAATGTCAGAAGCAACTTCTAAGAGTTTATTTTAAGCAGAAATACAAAGCATGCTGACCCACAGCTCTGCAACAGGTTTAAAGGTTGGTATTCATGAATAAATCCTCAGTTTATCTGTTTTTAGTACACTGAGCCAATACACACCTAAATCTCGAAAAAGTGGTTAACACACATGTAGTCTAAAGTTTTGTCGCGTCACATTGCAAATGATCACACGCTGGCTGTCCCTCGCCCGATGTGTTCATGTTAATCTGTTCCTTAACGTGTTTGAATGAATGTTTATCCACCTCTTCGTCCTTGAAGCCGGACTCCTGGTTCTTAAACAATAGTTTGCAAACCAAAGGCTACATCCACTCCTTAAATCAAAGCTTTCAAACCACAAAGTGTTCCTACAATTCCCATAATGCACGCACACAATCATCGAGCTTATTCAATGTTGCCCAGCTAACCCAAAACTATTTATTTTAAATTGCCTTACCAGGCTGGTGGAACTCCTCATGAATATGTATGTGTTAAATTAGAGCAGAGTCCCTTAAGACCTGAAAGCTCTCCTGATAAGTTCACTTCAGTGTCATACCCCAGACGGCCACAAGATGGCAGCAAAGCAAAAGGGCAATAGCAATGAAACCCCTGATTCAATTGCTCTCGCTATAATGATGCATACAACCATAATTTCTATGAACTTCAAAACAGCATGAACATGATTTAAGTGGACATGTGTGACTTTAAGGAGGCCATCGAAGTAACGCCTTTAGTGTTTAAGGCACCAAATATCTGCAATTTAGAGGATTCATGTACAAACAAGGTTTATAGAACTCATTTCTACACTCAGAAAATTGGAGTTGGCGCCAACGTGATTGAAATCACATGTCCTCTTGTGCAGCATCCTCTTCACACGCTGATCGTTACGTCAGAGCCTTAATTAGTGATTGGACGCACCTGTGGAGGTAACCACATGCAGACAAACTCAGCGTGCATGTCTCACTGTCACTGTCCAGAGTCTAAAACTCTAATAAGGTTTCAAGTCTGACCATGTCTCACTACCTGCACATTTCTGCAGCTCTACTATCTCAAGATTAAGAGATGAATGAGCTGAGATTTGAGAAACAACTGGAAAACCAAGCACAGAAAAATGTATATTTGCATGTTGGTCTGGGCATCTTTAATCCCCTACACACTGCACAGTTAGCAATTGAGTGGCCAAAGTTAGAAATGATCTCCTCAAACCCTTCAAATGAACTGATCACTTCCCTTTATTGTCGTTTTTTTGACTCCTGCAGGTGGCAATGTTGCTCTGCGAGAAAACAAGCTGTGCTGCCAACCCTTTTTGTGAGCTTTGTAAAGCACCATTGTTGCTCCTTTTGTTCTTTTGATGAATGAAAGACCTGTAGAATATAGACTTTATGGAGGCGCTGAGCATCAAACACGAACTGTGATTACTTCTGACAAATCGATCTCGCACAGTGTTGACTACAAATCCCAATAAAAAAAAAACAGAGCATCAGTGGTGCTGGAGAGTACAAAAAAATCATTCAAAAGATCTAATGAGGACATATAAAACAGTCTTAGGAGCAGCTGCAGGTGTCAAAACAGACACAAAAAGGTCTCATAGGTGTGAATGTAAAGGGGAATATCTCACTAAAGTCTGACAACGTGGAAAATCCTGTTTTCTTTCCTCCTAATGTGCACATTTCTGCAGCATTGTGGATTTATTGACTGCTGAAAGATATAGCCCCTGTGCCGCAGATAAGCAGGAAAGAGAGAGGCATCATGATCATATATGGAAGCTGTGGAGGGACATTTACGTCTGAGAGAGAGAGAAGAAAACGACCCTCCTGGGATTGAGAGAAAAACAGGATTCAGTCTCGGTATGAGGCAAAGGAAAACCAAAATAGAGGTGCTGACAGCTTCCTCCATCCAGACCCGGCGGGAGCGCTTATCCAGTTTTTGCGTTGTGAGATAAGAGGGGGGGGATTTATTTATTCAGGTTGATAGCTCTGGCGCACTTTGAATGATAAAAGAGGTATGTGTTTGTGCGGCGTGTGTGTGCAGCCACTTTTAGCATGCCAATCAGGATTAAAGGTCGAGGTTTTGTAGGTTGAATTTTCATATATTAGGATCTTTTTTTTGTGTGTGTGTCTTTTGTGCACCTGAGAGCTGTGATCAAACATGGTTCCCATTAGAAGAAGTCCACATCAAACGTGAAGGACAGATTATTTTCACCCATTGTCTCAGGAAAGAAAATACCCACATCTGAAGCGGGAATTAAACGGAAGAGGGGCCTTTTGTTGTGGTTATCCTCCTGGTGCTTTAAAGGAAGGTGTTGGGTTCACTCGGAGACGATCTGATGTTATTTCAGTCAAAAAAGACATCTGTTCTGCACTCATTCACATCCGTGTTAACTTCCCTGGTGCAGATGCTTCCCAGCATGCTGCTCTTTTATTTTTCTGGTGTGGTGGGTTCCATACGGAGCTGTTGGCACAGCTGACGAGGATCCTTGGGAACACGAGGGCCTCCAAGAAAGACTCTGGGAGCTGCTGGGTTTGGCTCGAAGTGGCTTTCTACATATGGGTTAAGAAGAATGCTGCCTTGGAAGAACATAGAAGAGAACGAGAACCTCAACTTTCAGAAAAGGTCGCAGTGAGCCGTTTCTCTTTTGCATCCCTTGAAGTTCGTCCAGAGGTAGAACTTTATAACCCTGCTCATTGCAACAAATCAGTGGATCCCACACTCTCCTCATTTTCACCCAACATGTTTTCATGCTGTGAAATACCTAGAGTAGCTTTGCATGATTAGCAGCTCAAAAAAACTCCTCATTTATCTGATACTTGTGTCAGTAAAAACTCCTCATTTCAGCCTCTGCCTGCCACAATTCATTTCAGCTGCTGTCTCTTTAAGGCCCGCCTCCCCACGGGCCCATTTTCATCTGATTGGCCAGCTCTCTGGAAGCAGAACACTGCAGGGCTGCCAGGTGAGAGGGTTCAGCAGCTGACGGGCAGTAGAGGCTTGAAGCTGCCTTGGGAAATGGTCTGTTTAGCGCCCTCTGCGGGTTTGTCCCGGGATTACTCCGACGTGCGTTTACCTCACGATCTGAAACTTTGAACACAGAAAGCAGGACGACACTTACACGAGCTATCGCTGTGTTCAGAGCGAGGTGGATGAAAATCACACCTCGATCTCCTGCACCTTCAAACAGGAAATAGACCCTTTTTAACAAACTCCAATATCATGTTTTGAAGCCAAACTTTCCAGAGGCTATGAATGAATCACAGGCTGTTTGATTTCAGCCATGAGTGCTCATTGTGTTATAAAACTCCTCTGATACAGATTGCACCATTACATCTGCACCGCTCCAGAGAATACACGTGCACACAAGCATGCACGCGACCTCTGTCCAAGCCCATAATTAACCCTCTTAATTAAGAGGGAAAAAAGTTGCTAACGAAGGAAATGGATTTAATTAGCCTGGTTTTAGCTCAGGCACATGTGCACGCCGTGAAACACACACGTGCACACACACACACACACAAGCACAAAACAATTAAGCCTCTTTTATCCTGGCTAATGGCTTCAGTGACTCAGAGCCTTTCTCATTAAGACTATCAATAATATGCTGATTACATGCATCCACCGCTCTCTTTTCTCGAGGCACAAAGGGACGAGAGTGCGTCTCAGAGGTGCCAGGGGCGGGGCGGGACAGTCGGCGCGACCTTATCTGCTCAAGTCCAATTGTTTGGCTGAAGCAGCTAAAAGAGGCCTCTTTATTTTCTGCAGTTTCATCTCATCAAAGAGGCCTCCTCGTGTGACTGTCATGGCGAGGAAACGCCGATGAACCTGTCCTGCTGAGGGCTTTATTGCGGCCAGACAATAGACGGAGGAGCCATGAGGACTGTAGATCTGTCCGCTTGTCCGACCGGGTGACACCGACCCCCGGCTGGCTCTCACTCAAATAAGTTCCTGGATGCCTCTGGAGCAAGTCTGAGCGTTTAAAGACTTGGACTCGCTCGTTTTATTGTTATAGTTTGACCATCTTGTGTTTTTTCTGGATCCAGCAGTGGAAGTAGTTCTGATTGTGTTAGCGTGCTAATGTTAGCCACAATCCCCTGAAATCACATTAACAAAAAAGTTCAGACAACAGCGTTCTGATTCCAATACTCTGTGCATGTGGATCTGAAAAAATGACTTCTACATGCCAGGCCAGAAGTTGGCAGTCTTTAGCAACTTTGCAATGGAAATAACCTGCACACATACTCTTCCTTCCACAGAGCGATGAAGTGCAAACATACATAAATTCGATTCATGCACAGATATTTGTGTGGTAAGGAAGATGAGGTGGGGTTGCTACTCCAATTGACCTTAAACTACAAAGAGAGTAAATCTCAAGAAACAGAACCTCTGGAGTCCGCCATTGTTGTTGTAGTCCACCTACTCGCTCATGGCTATTGTTTTGGAACAGTAATGAGCATCAGCAAAAACGTCTCTTTTTACAGAGGATCGCCATTTTACCCGACTATGGAGGCGATGCCGTTTCAAAACTTTTCAATTTCAGGCACCCAAAGCGCTGTTGTAGTGTAAAGGAGCTGCCAGAACACAACAAAAGGTTACCATCTTCTGCTGAAATTGTTGTTGTGAAAACAGCGCTGTAGGCCCCTTGTTTTTTTCCAGGCAGAAAAGCGCTGTCTGTGCACTCCTGAGCTTTTGCATGAGTGTGTGTGTGTGTGTGTGTGTGTGTGTGTGTTGGTGACAGATAGTAAAGTCAGATAGACAGGCGTCTGTCACACAGGCAGGAAGACAATAGGTCTGTGCTTTGACCTTCACTCTCTTCCTGTTGTAACAGACACGGGGGCCCCTCCCAGAGGAGACCAGAGGAAAGCGGAGGTTTGACCCGCAGAGACACACCTTCACCCCCCCCCCCCTCTCCTCCCTCCTCCCTCCCATCCCCTAAACATCCCTAATGGGGGGGGGGGGGGGGGGGGGGTGCTCGCTGCCTCTGATCACACTGTTTTCCACTCGGTGCTATTGTGAGATTTGTTTTTCATTCAAGTTCTGAGGGTCTCCTGTGACCACCTGAGGAGCTGACGGACAGACAGAAACCTTTGTGCGGTTCCCAGACGCCTCAAATATAGACTGTGATACAGAAACTTAGAGGAAACTCAATAAATAAAGCATGCTGGGAAATCATTGTGTGTGCTATATTTGGCAAAAGTCATTTAAACGTCGTCCTTTTCCCTTTATTTAGCGCAGGATTTAAAGCAGCAATATGTGACTTTTCCACTTTGAAATAGTCAATCTAATAGTACAAAAACTTTAAAAAGGGAGAATGGCTAAACTAAAAACTGAACTAGCATGAGCATACTACAGCAAAACATGGTGCAAAATTGAGGACGGTGATGGATGAAGACAAGGAGAGAAAGAGAGATTGCGGGAGCGAGCAAGACGATGGACTAGTGAGAGCTTTGCAATACAGTGAGTCGGGCCCGAAGTTTCTAGATAGACTCCTCTATCGCCCCCCCCCAGTGGTGGAGTGAGCTGCCAAACCCTTTAAGAAAAAGCTAAAGACCCACCTCTGAAGATTTCGACGACGATATTTGGGACGGCTTTGATGCTGATTTAAACTCCCAAGAACAAAAAAAAAATGATTTGACTTTGTAATGTGACGTCTGGATTTTTAATAATTGGAAGGATTGATTATTTGAAGTCATGATAAAGATCTGCATAATACAGAAAGATTTTTTCTTTTGAATTAAGGTGAGTGTCTGTTAAAAAAAAAAAAAAAAGGCTCACACATCCAGGCACACGTCTGAAAATAAACCGCTGTTTTTCTTGTATGGGGGAAGAATCCACATGTTGTGGTTTCTTGTCAAAAGCATCACGGACACGTCGGGTGTTAACGTTCACTCCTGTCATCACTGCCGCTGTGTGGTACCAGCGGACGTCTGCAGAATACCAACAGTGTGGAACAATATTCCCCAGCACGCTCCATCTACAGCAATAATATCGTTATGGCTGCCAGACATGAGAAGACTCTCGCTGTCTGCCACTGGACACACACCATTACTTCTGATGGCCCGTGTGTGTCTGTGTGCGTGAGAGCACTGTGTGTGTGTGTGTGTGTGTGTGTGTGTGTGTGTGTGCCCTGAGGTCACACATCCTGTCGGGGGGGGAAAATGGCTGATTCAGGACTCTGCCATTTTGCTCGTCAAACTCGGGTCCATGCCGCCATAACCGTTAGACATCTGTGGGTGGGCAACTATCTCCACTATGATGATGATGATGATGATGATTCTCTGCAGCCATGGCAACACATTAACACCTTGAACACTCCGTCGACTCCTCTAAAAGCTGCAGGCCAGTTTTTCCATGTGCAAAAAAACAAAAAAAAAAGTGTCTCGGCAGCTTGGCTGTAATGGAGCGTCTAAACTTCTACAAACGACATTGACTAAAATGAGCCAAATCTAATTCTTCTGGAGCTGTTTTTTTTTTTATTTTTTAGCTACACACAAAAGCAGGAGCCTTCTGACATCATGAAAAACGAAATGGCGACTGAAAAACAAATCCTAGAAGGGAAAGAAACAGATGGCAACACATCCGTTGCTAAAATCCAAAACTTTGGTGTCACTTAGTAGTGAAGGAAATCTTTGTGTGCTTAAATATCATTGAAGTTTGATGCTTTTTTGGGGGAACATTTGCATCATGTGTGTAATTTATTTATTTTTAGCTTCTAAAAGCTGCACTAATCTATTATAAATATGGGTCATATGATGTCGTATTAGGTTAAAAAAGACTTCCTAGGTGGGACAAAAAAAATCAGCTCTAAAGTCTGTTTTCGCAGGCGAGGCTTGTAGGTGTGTGTCCGTCACTGCGCCTGTGTTTGTGCATTTCTTGTCGCTGTCACACTTCCTGCTGTTGCATCGTTAGCCGTGGCTTTCTTTATTAGCCTCTGGTGAGTTGCAGATGGCAGCGGGGTCAGCATCGCTCCAGCAGTAAAGCAGCGTAGCCGTCAGCCCTGCACACAGGAACAAACACCCCATTAAACTGAGGCCTTCACATATTACTGTAATAAAAGCCCCTGCTCTCGCCCTTTATGGGCTTTTTAATTATGTCTATTCGTCTTCCCGGGCTTGTGAGCAACAGTTCATGATGAGCCCCATTTCACAAATACTCCCGCCACTGGCACAAAGCTAGAGGGAGGGAAGGGATCGGGGGGGGGGGGGGGGGGGGGGGGGGATTAAAAGGGGGAGAAAAAGGCGAACATGGCCTGGAGCTAAAATATGACCATTGTTACCGCAGTGCTATTTTATGTTTCAGCTCGCAGCACGGAGCCAATGATGCAGCTTTTTCATCCGTTCCTTTTCTTTGTTTTCAGGGTGGATGGGAATAAAGATGGAGAAATCTCACGCAGCTTTAGTGAACAGCGGTGCAGCCGAGTTGTAATGTCGAGTATTAAATTATTTCCCTGGGTTTCGGGTGATGCAGCTGCAGGCACCGGGAAGAATTAACCAAACAAATCATCCATGCATGATTTCAGTGTAACAAACGGCACTTTTTTCCTATTGAATTTTTAGATATTTCCAGAACAATATTTGCATGTCAAGGTTGAGCAATAGCCCCCCCCCCAATGACAAGACACACCCCTGTGTCTTATACACACACAGTAAGGCGTTTCCTTGTTGCATCGTGGCTGGAAAAGCCGAGGTTTACGCTGCCTGCATCCTGATTTATGGAGCAATATACAGCTCCTCGTTGTGAACGCAGCATTCCTTTTATAGCCAGGTCATTTTCTGCAAGGCTGGACACTACTGCTTAACCCCTTTTAACCCTGCAGGCTCGAAACAAGTTGACCCCGGACTACAGAGCAGAGCAGAGAGACTGTAGTGATGCTAACACAAGTCGAGGCTTCTTCTAAAGCGGAAAAACAATAATTTAAAAAGGGAGATTCTGGAATAACTGCATTTCTTCAATTGAGCAAAGTCTTGAGGGGAAAGGCCAGAGTGTTTATGTTAGAAAAACACACCTGAGAACTGTATTTTGTTGAGGTCATTAGTCTCTGCTCAAAAAAAAGAATATAAGAAATGATTGTTAGAAGTCTTTTTATTGTCTTTGATCAGGTACAAACAGCGTGCTCGGTGGGTTGGTGGAGCCTGCTGCAAATGACAGCACCCATGAACACCAGCAGCACCACAGCCAGCGCCGCACCCACTCCACACAGCAGCACCAGAGAGGAGAAGGAGGAGGGGGCTGAGGGGAAAGGATAAACATGTATGATTAATAATTAGGAGCACAAAAAGGTTAAAAGGTGAAAAGGTGGATTTTTTTCCAGGTTGTGTAACCTTCAAGAGTCTCTTGCAGAGGAGCCTTTTCTTGATGCATCTCAGTCAGCTCCACCTGCAGGGTGTTCTCCTGCAGGAAGATGGGGCCCAGAGCAGCCATCCCCTCCCACTCCAGCTCTGCATCAAGCCCTGCATGCAAAATAAAACTCTACTGAGTGCATTCAGCCAGCTGATCCAAGCGCTCATGATGCAGCTGCTTGGTTGGTTGGAAAATTAAATCCTCCAAATATGCATATGTGCCAAAGGAAAGCAAGTCAGCTTGTCTAAATACAGGTGGCCCGCTGTGCTCTCTGTTAGTCTGCAGCTGAATATTTTGAATGCTTAAAAACATTTGAATGAACCTTTCAGTGCCAAAATGCCTTAAAAATGACTGATTTGTGTTATATTTTTGCAGATTTGACAATAAGGTGTATGCTCTGGAGAGGGTGGTGAAATGTTTCCCCGGGGTTACCATCAAGCGTTTGGGATGCCCCCCTGTGTGTGTACTGTACTGTTGACTCTGTATACTGTACCAGCAGCTGCTGCAGGACTCCTCCTCCGTCGCTGCTGGCTGCAGCTGCTCTCACAGCAGTCACACACCTTATTGTCTCCACCTGATGCCACCCATCTGTCCGGAGGTGAAAACATATCAGACTCTGAAATATTGCAGAAAAAAGGTATCACAGTTTCCTCAACCGTCTCTGATGTCTCTCTGCATGAGCCGACCTTTGAGCTTCGGTGAGGAAGGAACAGGCTTTGTGCTGCGAGTTTACAGGAACAGAGACGGTCGTCGCTTTCAGGTGACAGGTGATGTAGAGCTGTGAGGAAATAAAGGAGACTCAAATCAACAATACTCAGTATTTACTGAACAAAATGTGAATTTCGGCTACTCTAAAAAAATTTTTTAAAAAATGCACTTTTTACAGGACATTCAAACAAACATTTATTACTTGTGCAATGCCTCATTGACAGCGGGGAAAAAAAAGACTAGTAATTTAGTTTGTGTATAATTTTTTCTATTTAAACTCCTTATACTTAGAGACAGGACAGTGGATAGAGTTTGAAATCAGGAAGAGAGAGATAATTAGGAATGGCATGCAGGAAAGGAGCAACAGGTCGAATTCTAACCGATGCTCGATGTGAGGACTACAATTCTACAATTCACTTAGCGGACGCTTTTATCCAAAAGCGACATACATCAGAGAGTAAGTACAACACTAATCCATTCATACACCGCCATGTGTCTTGCCCAAGGACACATCGGACATGTTGCTCAGCTGGGGATCGAACCCTTGACCTTCCGGTTGAGAGGCGACAACTCTACCGACTGAGCCACAGCCGCCTGCCAGTGCCCTGACCTTGCATTTTTTTAAAAAAGGGTCAGTCTAAGCTACCAGAGCCCCAGATTGTGCATTATATTTATTCAATTTTTAATCCTTTCTTATTCAATTGTCCTTGGTCATAATATTCTTTTTCCAAAACCACAATAAGGAGGATAATATATCCTTGAGCAGTTTGTCGTATGTGGAAGTTGGCTTTCCTTTTTGGCATCATTCAAAAAGTAAATGCATGCTAAGATTCATCCAGAGCTGTGATTGCAGGAGCTATTTTGAAGCCGATACTGGCTCATATTTATGGCACAGCTCTCGTCCAGCTCCACAAACACAGGACATTAAAGTAGCTCTGTTGAACGTCACCCGAGAGGACGTTCACTCCCCTTAGTTGGAAACTTTTTTTTTTTTTTTTTGCTCCAAATAGAGCGAGACAGCAGCTGAGGGGATTATGGCCTTTGAACAACACTTACTAAAGTTTACATTATGTGCCAACTCTAGAAAGAAAAAAAGGGTCAAGTAACACTTTAGGAGGGGAGAACATCGTCCCTGCAGCTTGATCAGAAAACTAGGGGAGAGAAAAAGCAGCCTGTGAAGTCAAACGTCTGCCTCAATGATACATGATAGCTGGTTTTAAAGAGTACAAACACTTCTCCGGTACTTTCTGTACTCACTGAATTCCTCTGATCTCGGTGGAACCTGAAGGCTTTCAGCTGGAAGTGAAGTTTATCCTCCTGGCTCTGCTGCATGAAGTAAGACTTGGCTTCTGCCAGCTTAGCATCACCGAAACACCTTCAAAAAGGTAAAAAAAAAAAAAAAAAAAAAAAGAACAGGCACAGGAATCAGACTTCTAAACACATTTCAGCTCTGCATGGGACAATAACTGCTCTTTAAAAAAAAAGGTGCTGCATATTTCAAACCTTCATCTGGAGTGTTAGGACTAGCTGACTCTTGAAATCTTTAGACTCTGCTTCTTTCATGCACAGTTTTCTCACCCGTGGTTGCCGATGAACGGGTATCTGGGCTGGGAGTCGGGGTCGGGCGTCACGGTGGCGACGCAGCTGTCCGCGTAGACCCTGAGCGGCACGTGGCGACCCTGCAGGACGGCCGCCTGGATGTGCATTACGTCACTCAGGGAGTAAACACCGGAGGACCTCTGCGCCTGCCAGTCCTCTAATCGAATACAGAAGAAGTGGAAAAATAACGCTGGGGCCATCGATCTGATTATAGGAGCTTAAATGGTGCCTGTGGGGGAGAGTGGGGCGGTGAATAGGAAATAGGTACAGCAACAATAAGAGAAAAGTGCTTTAAAAGAAGCAATAAATGAATTACAGATGTAGCATCATCATTGACCTGGACGAGAAACAGAGGCCTGCAAAAAGGGAGCTTGAAACTTTTATCATGTCCGTCCTGCGATGATGCGTTAAGCCGTTTTGTGCGAGTGCTCTCTGCAGCATGTAGCTCTGGATTAATTAGAAAACATAGTCAGCTTTTTATTGATCACTTGATTTGGTCCGCTGCAGCCTGTGAGGCCTGTGACTGCAGCTCATCCTCACGCATCAAAAAGTTTCCCCTACTTCTTTATCGAGTCTCTGCTTAGCATCTTAAACAGTCGCAGGCAAGGCCGCCGAGTGATTGCAATTAGCCGCCACCGCGAGGGAAATTAGCTGAAACCTTCTGCTGCAAATCAAATTTTTTTTTCCTTAACAACACATCAGTCGAAGTTTTGTTTGTCGTTTGACGCGTTCGTCCTCCCACCTGTCATGAGGCGCAGGGAGAAGTGCAGCTGCTGCTCGGCCATCACTTCGGAGGCGAACGTCGTCCAGGTAGGCCTCAGGGCGGCGCTGCTCACGTAATGCCTCCTGCGGGGACAATTACGGGAAGGGGCGGGGGATTTAACTCGAGAGACAGACGTGGAGGCGGAAGAGGAGTGTTTTCCTCAATCACAGTGACAGAGAGGAGAGCAGAGAGATGAACATAAAACAAGCCTAACCCAGAATTATCCTTTAAAGTATGGAGGAAATCTGATGAACCGTTACATCGCAGCTTTGCTAAAACAGGAAGTACTTCAATCTCGACTCTGACAGGTAGGAAAAGTCTATTTGGGGGTATAATCTTGACTCCAGGACAGTTTGGCATCCCCATACAGAACCATTTTCTTTGTGATGTTGCTCATGTCTATGCGTTTAAATCTTCAGATTCCCTCTATAATTAAGGGTTTACCTTTTATAGTGACATTGAATTACCACCTCCGCATGATTCGTCTTTAAAATGAAGGTGTTGCCGATTGGTTTGGGGGCGTACAGCAGAGGAAAGGAGTAGATGAGGGCCTCTTCGGTCATCTGAAATACAAAAAAAAACAAAAAAAAAAACGGTTTCTCTAAACCACGTAAGAGCAGGTGGACACTTGAAAGTCAGAAAACACACCGTCAGCTTGCTCCCACAGCTGTGCAACTCCGCCTGAAACTGCAGGATGTGGCCAGCGGTGGTCACTGCAGCACAGCCTCCTAGAGTCAGATCACTCGGACGGATCAGCTGACCATTACCTGGAGAAAAAAAAAAACAACAGACTAAAAAGACTTAAATTAGGACCTTTACAGAGAGGCCATTTCTTTTTCTGGACCAGTCGATAACACTCGAGCACAGGACAAAAAAAGGTTTCCTGCTGTAAAGTCAGCGTTTGAACTTTAAATGGGCCCCGCAGAAAGCTTCTTTTCAGGGAGGAGAAATAAAAGGAAACATAATATTGATCACTGCGCTGTTTGCTGTAATCACCAGCGAGTGTCTCGTCCTCACTGTTCCAGGCGATTGTCCACTTCAGGCCTCTAAGCTGACCTCAACCTGACCGACTAATCCGATTGGACGAGAGGCATTTCGTGGAGTGCTGATATACTGACGATCTGTCATCATGATTTTGTATGCTCACATAGCTGAGTTTTTAATTCCCAGTTTGAATTTGAAGATAAACACAAACAAGCAGCCATTACCTAGGAAGTTCTGTTTGACCTCCACGGTGACCTTTCCTTCACCACATCGCGCTGCCACACTGCCCGCAGGCACAGGAACCCGCTTTTCAAACTTCACCTGCAACTAGAAGATCAACTTTATTCGATTAAACTGAACATATTCAGTGCAAAAAGTGAATAAAAAAAAAAAAAAAAAGAGATTTTGAGGGCACCTGTGCGTCCTGCTTGATGGGCGGGTTCAGATCGGGGCCTTGAATCAGCGTCAACAACTCCTGAACTTGGACGTTCTCCAGCTGCTCCGAGGTCGGCTCTCTGGCCTCCGATATCAGCGGGTCTTTAAAAATTTGCCCCACGGAATCCTGCACCGGTTTGTGTTTTCTCACAGCCGGGTTCCAGATCTGGTAGACCTTGAGCCGGTAGTTGACGGGAGAACGACCCGAGCCGCTGTGCTCCGTCCGGTTCGACTGATCACCTGTCTTCTGCAGAGATCTGGGCAGCAGTGAGCTTGCTCTCTCTTGTGCTTGTGGGTTCAGGGTCTCCTTTGTGCTTGAGTTAGAGGAGTTCCGAGAAGCGGCGCCTGACAGGAGAAGCACAAACACCACCCCTCTGAACCCCATTTCAACTTCTCAAACAAAAAACAAAGTTCTGCGGGGTTTGCAGAGACCTGCTGCTGTTTGCCTTCTCACCAAAACTAAGTTAGGAGAACCTGCTTTAGGCCACACCCACTCCTAATGACTTGATTGAACTCCAGCCTGGCGGGATCAAGCATTGAAACGTCTTCTTCTGCTCTTCTCTGTTGATTCCAGAAATGTTGCACTAGTGCCTACTACTGGTCTAGTAAAATCTCCTTACGACAGCTTCTAAATTAAAGGACAAAGACACAACTTTCCCCCCTTTTTCTCATCCTCTATTAAACCTGAGCTCCTGCATCTGAGCTCTGAGAGAACCAGACATCCTCTCTGCACATTTTCTTCTCTCTCTTCAATAAAAATCCTCAAAAGAACGTAAACTTTTCCTGAATTTAAAACATTCCTCTAGCTTCTTGGGTGACTTGTTCTTCCCAATCCCCCTGTGTACATGTCTGATCCTCACACAGGAAGAATAATCTTTAATTTTAGGGACGATTTTGCATATTTCTGAGACGGGAACGATATGAAAAATAGCTTTCTTTCTTTACATAATCAAAGGTAAAACGTGCTGTCTGGTTAGTCCCCACCTGTCCTGAAGCTAATGAACAAAGACTTTAATAAACACAAACATGTCTGACCCTAACAGCGTGTGGCGTTCACTGCCCCCCTGGGACTCATCACTCATTGCTCTCAGGGAGCTGGAACCTGCAGGATTCTTTTTTTTTTTCTTCTGCTCGCTCTGCTTGAATGTCGAGGTCAGCAGTCTGCAGATCTCAGCTCATAAAACTCAGATTTATGATCCTCCTCGGAGAGGCTTCACAAATGTCACCGCCGACAAATGTTTGTGTGTGCGGCACATGTGGCAGGGAGCAGAAGCCAAGGGGGACGGGGGGCGGGGCTTATGCCTGTGACAGCAGACATGTCAATCACACGTTGATGTACCTGGTTTTAATGTGGCTTTAGTGACTGTGAAGCGAAGCTCAAAGGTCGGTTCATCCTTCAGTATTTATACATGAAAGAAATTCAATGAAAGTGAGGTAAAACACCAGCGTCATAAATAAGGAGAACCACGGTCTTGTCTTGGTCTTGGTCTTGTCTCGGCCTCAGAGCTCTCTGGTCTCAGGTATGCCTTGGTCTTAGTGTGGTCTTGACTACAACACCCTGACAGTGTGTCGATGAACATCTCAGCTCGGAGCTGAGTCCCATAGATTTAAAAACATTAAAGTTCCCATTAAAGCAAGCCTTCATGAAACTATCGACAACTCAGACTGATGATAATAGTTCATTATTTTCACTTTCAAAGCTGCGGCCTTTAGTAGATGTATACCTCCAATAGAAAAAGTGCATTATAGTTTGGCACTACTTTCAGGGGCGGATTAATGCACATTTGATGGCAGTGAGTGAACAGCGACATGAGAGTGCTCGTACTGTACGGGATTGATTCTATAGTGCCCATTTTCTCTACGAAACAGAACATATCAGTCAATGCAAAGTGAGACACATTGATGTTTTTAAAAAGCACTGAGCGCTCTAATCTGGGGCACAGAGTCACTCTTTAGTAAGACATCAGACACGAGGTTTTACAGGATGTGTGGATCTTTTACACCTTAAATGCGGTATGATGATAAAATAAAGGGAATCGAGCAGTTTGGAAGTAGTGTGGTGTCATTTTGTAACTCTTCAGGTTTGATTTGAAAATGATTTTTAAATTCTGTTTTTGTTTTTTCTAATCCGTTGTAATGACATTTTCAGTAAAAAAAAAAAGACTTTATCATCATCCACAGACATACCTTTGCCGGGACAAATGTATGAATGAACCCATAATTAGATTAGCTACATAAGAAACTCCGGGTTTAAAAGCTCTATTTGTTAAAATCTCGTCCTACTGATCCAGACAGAGTCATCTGGTCTGATCTGCAGGAATACATTACAGCTCTTCTTTCTGTCAGGATCTCCCTGCAGAGGGGCCGCTATTGTCAGGAAGCGGCTTTTATCTTCTGCTGATCAGCCGCAAAACAAAGAGACGAGGTGCGTGTGTGTGTGTATATATATGTGTGTGTGTGTGTGTGTGTGTGTGTGTGTGTGTGTGTGTGTGTGTGTGTGTGTAAGTGTGTGTTTTAGATCAAGGGAGGCTGGAGTGAAATCCGTCCATCCCTGCCAGTCAGGCCCCCTCTGCTGCTGATCTCTAACTTGGTTAGCTGCCTCTAATTTGGCCCCCGGAGGGTCCTAATGTGGCCCCCTCGAGGGCTTCTGAAAGGGGCCTGGCAGCTCCTAAATCCACACACACACACACACACACACACACACACACACACACATTCACACACGCTGCTGCCACTCCCATCAGCTTCTGTTTCCAATAATCCTGCTGCATTTGGAGACAGGGACAGGATGATGCAGGTAAACAGGCCTTTTCTCTGTTTAGACGATAAACACACACACACACACACACACACACTCGAGCACACAAACATCCACCAGATGGAAACTCTACGACGCAGATGCTCAATGACAGTAATACACACACACACACACTTCCTGTCCCTCGTCTCGTTTTGCTGACAGCACAAAGTCATGCAAACGGCTCGATTTGGCCCTCGCCGCTCTGCGCCATACGGATAACGGTGATGGAGGCTCATTAAAAACATGTAGTGGGAGATGGATTAGTAAGAGCCTGCTGCTGTGGTGGGCGAGCGGCGTTCAAGATCAGCGGATTTCTATGCGTTTTGTCAGCGGGTAGATTTGCGTGGGACATGGAGATATATTTCGGAGGGATATTTTGCCTTCCAACGCGCTCTGGTGTGTGTTTTTTTTCGACGCTGGCATAAGTGCCGCTGCTGCTGCTCGTAAACCGTCTCTGTGTGTGTGTTAGCTGTTTTTTAAAGGGAAGGAAATACGGGGGTGTAAGAACAGGGTGGGAACATCAGGGGGACTAAGGCCCAAAAAGATAAGACAACCATATTTCTCAAAAAAGTCAACAGAAATCACAGACTGTATATAACATGGACGTACGCTCAGTGACATCATCCATCCGTAAGAAGCCCAACGGTGGCGGTTGCCATATTCATTTTGCTAGAGTGGTAGTTATGAGGTAACGAAAGTGAGAAGTGTGAGAGAGGGTGAGATGAGAAAGCGTGGTGACCTGACAGAGAGAAGAAATCACACTCTGAGGGAAGGGAGGGGGTGTGAAAACAAAAGGAGGAGCAGAAGAAAAAGTAAGGTTGGGGGTTGGTGGATCTGGAGGGGAGGCAGGCTGGTGCTCCTGTGGGAGCCACATGAAATGACTCAAGCCAGCAGCGTCTACTTCCAACACATCGCCACACATGGGAACGTGCACAAACACACACACATGCAGGAGAGCTAATGGACTCTTATTAAAAACATGCATCACACCACGTCACCTAGCGACCACACACACACACACACACACACACACGCATCTGCACAGTGCTTCCACACACTCGGCGAGGATAATGATCTCCCCACGCTGCGGTATCATCTGATGTATCACTTAGCTGAAAGCAGTGACACGGAGAGTCCACCGCGCCGACACAAACACTCTCTCTCTCCGACGCTGGCCGGCTGATTCTGACATGAGCTTGAAAAAAAAACACACAAAAAAAAACCAAAAAAAAAAACCACACTCTTTTCTTCCCGTGGTCGACCTCGGTTTTATCACAACACCCGTGACATTTCTGGTGGAGGGATCCTCGTCTCGTTCAATAGCCTGAAGTCGGCCTTTGTCGCAGAATAAAGGTCGTCACTCGGTTTGATTGACAGGTGTCGTCGCCCTGTAGAGAATCAGGATCGGGCCTTTGACCTGCAGCTCCGCCTAACTTCAGGAGCGCCGAAGTTTCTCTCGAGGGAGGAACTTTTTTTTTTATTTTTCACGCTACCTAGAGTCTGATGATATTTAGCCGTTCGCTTCACTGTTGGCCTCTTTGCCTCATGTCCCCCAGGCATCCACAAGGACTGTTTCACCTGCTTCTAGACTTCCTATGTGCCTCCTAATTTTGAAGAAGTTACGATGAATTCGCGCAGGAACCCATGTTCACAGGGAATAAAAAGTGAATCATAAGACATCTGAATGTCTCATGAAACCGCTCCTACCTCCAAACTCGCACTGTTTCTCTTATCAAATCACTAAACATGCTACTTCGTTATCCCAGAAAGACTTGTGACTCTGCCTCCTCACAGCTTCACATATGTTAAAAATAGCAGGTTGTTTTTTTTTAATTTTCCCATGAATGTTTCAAATTGTTCTGACACTTTTTTTTTTTTTTTTTTTTTTGCCCTTGGAAGTTATCGCTTCTTCTGTGAGGATGACTTCACTTCACGCAGGGAACAAGCTGCTGCTGCTTCTTCCTCTTCTCCTTTTTTTTTTCAGATTGCCTGACATCTTCTTCTCTGCAAAGCCTTTCCTCGGAGGGGGGGGGATCTACGAACCGCTTCATGTTTGCATAATGTAGTATTTAAGCACACGTCAACCTGTTCTGGGAGGAGTTTTCCACTTTAAGCAGCCCTGTCACTTCAAAAAAAAAAAAAATCTTTATATATATATATATATATATATATACGGCTGTGACAATACTTCAGACTCTGGGCGCATTTCAAAAACGTTTGCAGGCTTTTAAGGACGTAAATAGCGTCTAAATGTGTGCAAACCTGGCGCGTAATCTCTCTAACTGCTTGGATCCTCCTCAGTGATGCTGCAACTCAAGCCTTTTGTTTAATAAACAATTTGTCAGTGATGTATCGAACGCCCGCTCTAATTTGATTGTGTGTGAAATGTGTATAAAGATGGCCGCCGCCTCCGCCTTCTCCTCTCTCTCCCTTTGATATCCTCCACTTTCTCCCCCCCCCCCCCCCCCCCCATGCAGGTGTGTGTTTTCGTCCTATGTGCATGTGTGTGTCTATGCGTGCAGGAATAAAGACGGAGGAGCGATCCTTAAGGGTTTGCAATTACATCTAAACGGCATAATCGGACATGATGGATGGCGATTGCCTCTGCACGATGTCTAGACCTCAGCTCCAGCGGTGCAACAAGGTTACAGGAGAGTAGGAAATGATGGAAGATTTAATAGTTCTGTTCTGATTTTCTCCCTTGAAGTCGCTCTGTGGTGACCTCAGCAACATTGGAGCATTCATTTCAGACATAACGGGAAGTTTTAGGGCGGAATAACTTAATAAATCTGAAGAATTTGAAGAGGGATGGGATGTTTTTTTCTTTACTTTTTCTTACTTTTTTACCTCTGGGAAGTAAATTATGCAGGAATAAAATATTATTCGGACTAATTTGGCTTTCAAAAAATCATGGAAAAGACCTTGCTGGGTTACTCTGTGATTTTCTCTGTGTGTTTGTCAGTAGGTGGCACTGTGGCACCAAAAGTTCCCTGCACAGCACATGCTTGAAGGAGCTTTAGAGAAGAACAAACCACATGTGAAACCTCATAAGAGCAGGACTGGGAGGTGAAAATGAGGAGTGTAGCTCTGGTGTTTGTTCAACTTCAGGTCTTCCTCTTGCTTATTATCCCAATGCTTAGTGATTTTTTTTTTTTTTTTAGACACAAAGCCCAGAAGAAGAGACAGAGTGACAACATACAGCCCGGCAAATGAAGACCTCAAAGAAGCCGGAATGATGAGAGGTAAGAAGGTAAATAAATAGAGTACTTTTATTTGTTATTCCAATTATTGTGCACAACACAAACCTTTGGCTTTAAGTTGAATTACAAATTAAGAAAACAAAATGATGATTTTGCACGAAAATCATTCATCTGAGAGAGCTAAAAAAAAAAAAGAAGCAAAGTTCTGGCAGAAGTTACCTGTGCAATTTAAACAAGAGATTAAAATGCTGGAAATGCTCTTTTGCTTGGTCTTTAAAATGGGGTAAAAAAAAAAAAAAATAACAAGCTCCAGCAGGATAGCAGTCTGTAGATGTTAAGCGAACACAAGAGATTGTCAAACCTCTTAAACAAAGAGACATTTTCTTCAATGAGTGAGGACAGTCAGGAGCTGTTGTTGTCGCTGCTCAAATTGTCGCCAACGAAGACAGGAAGAAGGAGAGATGCGACACCCACCCACGCTCCTTTGCTTCCCGAGCTTCCTGTCAAATGAATCTTTGACTGTGTGCTTGTTCATCATGTGACATCATCAAGCTGGCAACGGCGCCCAGCTTCCCCCACGAGAGATTCATTACCCACAATTCTAATACGATGTTGTCATCACCTAAAACGCCACCATTTCTCTCTCTCTCTCTCTCTCGCTCTCTCTCCTCCCTACCCTCCCTTCCTCTCCGCCGTTCTGCTGGGCTGATCAGGCTGTCGCTCAGGAGAATCACACAGATGTTCGGCGAGGAAAAGAAACACAAACAGCTCAAAAATAGACATGATCCCCTGGTAGGAACACACATTTCATGTCTTCTTGGGATGTTGTTGTTGTTGTCACTGCTGATGTGTAAAACAGAGATGAGGAAAAGATGGAGGCATGTCGAGCTGGTGTTAAGAGTCTTTTAGAGGGCCCCTTGTGCAGCTGAGACCACCGACTGGAAACGAGCTCTGCCTCTGAACCGCAGTGTGGCTGCTGCTTCTTACCTGCAGAACGGACATGTTTTTACGCCAGTGCTTTGATGAGATCTGTAGATTTCCTGACACGACTGTCATCTACAAAACGAAGATCAGTGCGAGGCCGCGTGTCAACGGGACAAAAAAAGGGGCGACCTCGTTGCCTCGTCGGAAGTATCTACTTTGACTTTAGTAAAGTCTCGGAGCACTTTGGCCACTTCTGCACTTCCGTTTCTCTCCCCTGCTGTCTGACCAGCTCTGTGCTGATATTCCTCATATTCACGCTAAAGGTTCCTTTGGCATTAAAAAACAGCTCCCCCCCCCCCCCCCTCCCTTCGTCTGCAGCCAGCCATTAAAATGCAAAACACCCACGCCAATATGATCGTTGAAAACACGGCAGAGACAAACGACTGTGCAAAATAGCCGCCGGCAGAGAAATCATTCGCGGCCTTAATGTCGGCGTCTCGCAGCTCTGACAGTGAAAAACAGAGCGGAGAGGAAAAGTAGTTTCACCCCCTCTTGACTCTCCCTGTGACATTCGCGGAGGTATTTACCTTGTAAAGATCTTGACATTTCGCTGTGCGCTCTAATAACATCCTGAAATATGAATAAGAGCGCGGAGAGTGGAGGGGAGCCCCGCAGAGCTTTTGTTACCAGGTATTGATTGATACTGAAGGGGAAGGAAGGAAGGAGCGGCGGGCCACGGGGAGCCACTCTTTACTGATCGTCTGTTAACCTCGTCAAAAGATCTCACCCCGCTACCTCAAACTGGCCGGGGGCTACCTACGTGGTCATCAGAGAGGATTGTGATTTCTGTATCAAAGCAGAAAAAAATAAAAAAAAGTCCAGCCTAAAGCAATGATTCAATGTTCATCAGGAGATGTCAGACGCTTCAGATCGATATGCTACAGGTGTAAAACTAGCAGCAGAACTCAAACACTGACGGCTTCATCATCTGCACATTCTTCTTTATAAAACTGATGCAACGTTCAAGAGCTTTATATCGACACGACTTTGCAATTATCTCCCATGTTTGGTCTCCTCAGCAGCTGTTTTTTTATGATGCATTGATCAGACAAACACTTTGATTGGAAAGCTGCCTTCAAAGCTCCTGCAGCCACATGTCCGATGTGTCCTTGGGCAAGACACTTATCGCCAAGTTGCTCCTGCTGCTTCATCGGTGGTGTATGAATGTGTATGAATGGGATTAGTTACTTCTGATGCTCACTTTACAAAGCAGCCTCTACCGTCAGTGTGTGAACGTGTCGGTGTGAAAGGTGCTAGTCAGGTTCAAAGGTCAATGCACAGGTTTGGAATCGCAACATGCAAAGTTTGTAAAACAGTGGCACACTCAGTGGAGCAGATTCCTCCTAAAGTGCACGCCGCTAACGAAGACCCACTGCAGCCTAACTGTAAAGAAGCAGATCTTTAAGCTTGCTGTAATTTGCCAGAACTGAGGGGAATTCAAAATGAGCGCATACATTACTGGATTTTATTCAAAACCTCCGGGAGCTGGAGACGAGCGCATGCATTAATATATTTTATTTTAATGACGTGTAATTTGTTGCACAGTGTAGCTGCGGCTAATTCCTCCTGCCATGATGCTTAAAAGCAGTTTAAGGCAATTACGAGAGATTGTTTTTAATGGAAGATGAATGTGTGACTGCAGGCTGCAGCTGAATCAATACTTTTACTACACTTTGAAACAGTGATGCATCATTTGCTGAAATCACCGCCATTGATTGGTCGGCATCAGTCATTTTAATTCAATTTTAAATGACCCTGAGAAAGGATGTAAAACTCACCGAGGCTTTTCCTGCTTTCTGTTACAGCATGTTGCTTTTCTTCCAAAAATATATTAGAGACAAGAAGCAGTCGCAGTTACATAGGTTTGAAAAGTATTATTGACGTGGAAAATAAGCTGGATTAATAAATCGCTCTTGGTGTAAAAAGGCCTTTATGCCTCCTCACCTGCCTGTTTGAACTTTCTTGACTCATGATAAGCCTTTGATTTTGTTCTCCTCTCCTTTCTCCAGGCGTGAAAAACAACACAAAAAGTTGCTGATTCAGCCTTTTGGAAAAAAGAAAAAACAACAACCAGGGTGTTCACTTCAGGATCACCTGGAGGGCGTCCGGTCTGAAAGCAGCTCTGCAGAGTAATCAGAGTCAACGCTAACTGTTCCACTGCAAAATGCAAACTGTGTTGCTTCGGGCTTTGCCCCCAAAAGAGTGCATAAGCTCAGGATAACTTATCAGGTGTGTGTTGTGTAATCGTGTGAAGCCTGCAGCCTGGTCATGTTGCAGTATCAGTTAAATAACGAGCAGACTAGTTGATTCATTCTGCTTATTTACAAGTTCACTCTACTGGTCTAAAAAACTAGGGTCGATGACGACATCACAAAAAACTTAAACTTCATGTCACTTTGTCAATTCGCTTATATCACGACACAACCTGTGACTGTGTGTGTGTGTGTGTGTGTGTGTGTGTGTGTGACTGTGACAGCCTGATTTACAGGCCATTGGTGTGTTTAATGGAGCCGATGAAGCAATGATCGCTCATCCAATCCTTTCTCCCCTTCTGCCCTTTCTGCCTGGGCCTGATACGACCAACACACACACACATATACACACACACCTGACATATATATGTTGCAAGAAGGTGGTCACACACACACACACACACTCACACACACAAATCCCACTTTATAGGGGATAATCCAATGACAGCCAATTTGCCGGGGGATCTATTTTTTTTTTTTTATTCCGTTCTTTATTTATCCATCGCTTCTGCTTTTACAAGGCAATTTGTTTGTGTGCCCAGCTGAAGGAGGGAAGTATTAACCTACACTTCCATTACCATGCCCCCTCTCCTCCCTCTCTCCTCCATTTTTCGCCTCAACTGCTCATCCTTTTAAGATTAATCCGCCCTTCGTCTAAAAAAACAGGGTCCGGTGTAATCATGGAAGTGTCACATTTCAGCAATGGTGCCTTCAGGGTCACTCTAAAATTCTCCACCCTTACTTTTTTATTATTTTGTCTTTCTCTTGCTACCTCTTCTACTCTCTTTTATCATTTCATGTCCATCCCTCCGCTCCCATTCCCGCTCCTTTTTTTAATTCATCTCGATCCGTATTACTCCTTTCGCTCTTTATTTTGTTTCTTGCTCGCCGCTCTTCTCCAGCCTCGTTATACCTCCTCCACCTCTCCTTTTTCTCTCTCTCTCTCTCCTTCTCTCTGACAGTGGTTCAATAAGCAGTGCCTCCAGAGTGGTCTTGCTCAGTCAGTGGCCAATTACCCAGTCACACTGCCTGTCCTCTGGGACAGACAGGATTAGCAGGATCTGTCGTACGACCACACACACACACACACACACACTCTCTCACCTTCTCATCCTTGGACACCTGTCAGTTAGACACGGACAGACAACCTGTGGGTCCTTTTTTTGTCCTTGCATTTTTTTTTTAAAAGCTCAGGCTCCACCATTTTTTTTCCTCCAGCAGGCAATTTGACAGGCCAGTGGAGAGGAGGAAATGTATGCTGGATCAAATGCATAAAAGCACAGGAGTACAGGCTCCACTGACGCAGGTGGTCACTGGGTGCAACGCTGCAGGATCAGACCCCACCTAGGGACTTTTTTTTTTTTTTCTTCCTTCCTTCCTTCAGGGCAGCAAGCTCAGGGCAACTTGAATTTGCAGCTTCCAACACAGCAACATGGAGTTAAAGTGTGCTTCCCCTCAAGGCAGAGCTTCTTCCCTGTTGTAAGCATTCAGTCTCTGCCCAGGCCGCTCAGTGTAGGGACGTCAGCAGAGTGTACGTGAACATTAAACAAAAATGACAATAATGAAATGTCGCCTTGCTTCATGCTGTATGCTCGAGGTTTGAGAGTCTCAAAAGAAGAAGAGCAGGAATAGCTTTTTACCAGGTACCACGTTCTGTTGCGGGGTTTAGATTTGAAGATTCCTCTCTCAAAGCCGGCAGTTTTTACGTCTTTTAGCCTCTTTCCTTGCTCGTTATCCTCTCCTTCATTTCTCCCAGATACAACTTTTTGTGCATAATCCTTCTTGTACCCAAAGCCCCTCAACCCAGGTTGTTGCTTCTGTTGTTTTTTTTTATAAAAACCAGAATCATGTCTGTGGATTGTAGAGTTAAGAGATCATCCATTCTTAAGATATTAATGCTGCTTTTCTGTTTGAGTAGTCATAACTAGAGGGGGGAAAATAGAAAGTTCTGTATCTTAATTGTGTCTTTTATCTTCCAGATGTTTTTAAAATATAAGTCTGTGCTTTAGTGTTGCTCGTGTCCAAACTGTTAAGCATTAGTCCATTCTTCCACACAGAAACAATCACTGCCCTGTGTGAACCTGAGCTTCAGCAATAGCTCACTCATTATTCATGCACCCGAAACCTTCCCCAAAAATAACACCCGTCTGATTATTGAACAGTTTTGTTTCCAGGAGGGAAGATTTGCCAGCTCGCTTTTTTTGGTTTGAACCTCCTCATCCCACACGGATCGAGCGTTTGGTGCACAGCCAGGCTTTGATCAAACCCCACTGAACTTCATTTTGAATTCTAGTCAACATCCTGAAGTTTCCAAAGATATCAAACATGTCGGAGGGAATCAGAGTCAAATGTGTGTAAGGTGATACAGAAGATGTGTCAAATGTTCCATTTTGGCAGCCAAACGCGTGAAGGTCTCCTGAGTTTTTATAATTCACTTACCTTCATGTGATATTCAGCATGTTTTTCTAACTTTAGACTGTTTTCAGTCCAGTGTCAAAGCCTGTCGAGCACGTCTGGACTCTGGCCGGACTGTTTGGCTGCGGCTCGCCTGCCTGACGTCAAGGTCAGACTCCGACTCCCCCTCTGTGGGCCGGCTCAGCTCAGTCCTGCCGCTGTTCTTTGACTGTCAGCACTTTCTGCAATGATTGAGCGAGCCAAACGATGACAGCAGCATGATCCGGCTTACGGGAGGCAGAGGTGCATGATGGGATGGGGGAGTAAGAAGGGAAACATGATGGAAAATATCTGGGGGTTTTTAGCCATGCTCGTGGTCGATTGACCATTTCGGCTTGGACTCGCGCTATGATTGAAAGATCTGAACTTCTGGATGAACTGCCATGAAAAAAAAAAACTCCCCTTTTTTCCTCTTCTGCCAGCAGCAGTCCAAAACGCTTCCCTTTGTACATTTTTAATGCGAGTTGTTTGCAAACCTGTCCCTAAATGATCCTTCGATATAGGCAAGGCATGGCAGCTCAACTTGTGTACATTTTAAACAATGAAGCAATTCATAATGCTTTGCAGAGTAACAAAGGACGCAGATTTACGATTAAAAAGAGCTCTTCCCAGCGTTTCCTGTTTCTCTTCAGCTCATGCAAAAATGGCTGAAATATTAAAAGTTACATTTTTAAATACGCAATTGGCTAATTCCTCCAGATACTAATATGGTTTCAGACTCTTTCTGTGCCATTGTTTCAGGTGGGTATCATGACGTGTTACACAAAGTCTGTATGGATGCATGTTAAGCTAACAAACAATAAAATAAAACAGATGTCCTTGGTAGAAAGACGGACACCCCCTAACTCTAAGTCTTCAAATTCAGAGATGCAAAGATGGTTTAGTGAAGAAGCTCTTGAGAGATTTCCTTTGTCAGTGTGTCCTCTCAAAACGAACCGGCCTAAATGTCTCAAACCTTCCAGGATTTTTTCAGTTTCCTCCTCCACAACTTTGGGAAATGAGGCAGGAAATGCTCTGAGGAAAGAGCTGGATTCCTCTCCTTCTGTTTAAAAAAAAAAAAAAAAAAAAAATCCCTCTCTGGACCTCTTTGAACTCGCTTGGCGTCCAAGGCCGGCTTATCCAGCCACTTCAAAGACGCTGGAGACGGTGTGTTACATCAGGGCCGCGGTGACCACTGGCGTGCTCCCTACACGAGTGGAAACGGAGAAGAATGTCCTCTAATCTCGGCCCTGCAGAGAGAGAGAGGCTTTCAAGTAAGACCTGGCGTTTTCCCTCTGTGGTTCGAGGGGAAAATGCGTGCAGGGTTTCCAGGAGGTAAGTGGCACCCTGCCTTTTGTCCCAGCAAGGATCCTGTAGAGAGGTCTTACAAAATCCCTGAGGTTCATGTAAGTCTGGTGGATTTCTGTGTGTATTGTACCCTGTTGGATGTAATAAAGCAGCAGCAAAGTTTAGCTGTGGTAGCTTGGTGTTTGCCAACCCTTCGCTCCTTACGGCTCCAGAAAAAACAGAAGGTTGAAGACCGAAATGCCAAACTCAAAGCTTTGAATAGCCAGACAACACACCAATGGGCGATATTGATTATTTCAACTTTTTTGTACGGGTGAGATTCACATTTGAGTCGAGCTTTAGATTCTAAGAATTGAATCTCTTTTCCCTTTAAAGCATTATCTGCTTCAAGTTGCGTCTCTACTGTCTCCATGTTTGTTTCTAATTTACTTTTTCAATCAATTTAAAGTAAATTACACCTTATCTCAGGTCCACACAAAAGCAGAAGGATATCAAGCAGACAGAATGAAGGGATCAATACGAGCTTTTGTGCGACTCAAAGAGTGTTCTTTCACTTAAGTCCTCACTTTTAAATCACCCTGTCACCGAGTGAAAAAGGCACAACAGACATATCTGACAACCTCTCTGCTATAATCAGCTTTTTGCTCCTTGCAGCAGCGAAACAGGAGCCTCAAAATTACTATCATTCCCTACCTCTCCTCCAGAAAAGCTCCTTTTGATATGGACTGAATCAAAGAGGCGTCTCCGAGTAATTAAGTGAATTATGGTTCGGCGGAATTGTAGACTTGGTGGAGAAACTTCGCCGTATGGATTCGTCCCTAATTACAAAGGAGAGCTGGACAGAAATAGCGCTTCCTTTCATCCTCAGCCTTGGTGTAGTCTACACGAAGCAGCCGTATAAGCCGGGACTTAACCCCGAGATCGACCCGAGAGCTGAGCGAGAGAGAGAGGGAGAGCGGAGAGTTTGTTTCCATGCTCTGGCTGCTTCTTCCTCGATCCATATTTATACGACTCCTTGGGAAAGTGCGATGTGGATTTAGAGAGACGGGGAAAAGAAGACGTTGTATCGGGGAATTAATGGGGATACTTGGGCCGTGGATTAGAGGGAATTGCTAGTTATACGGTAGCATAGCCTTGACGTCTGGAAAGAGGAAGTCAACAATACTTAAGATTTTGGATTTCTCCTACTGGATCTTTTATTAACCGACATGAAGGTGTCCTCAACAAACAATCGCCGATTGGTTTGACCTCATTTTAATTTCCACTCAGACATATTTGATGATTGTTTGCAAGTTGATTGATTCATTTTCCACAAATTTAGTTGGGTAATTCAATCAAAATGTTTGTTTTGTAACCACATTGGCGCCATTAAATTCGGTAACAAGGGCTTGAGCCTCTTTGGCGTTAAATGACACTTTCCCCAAATCAGAAATTATGTATGTAAATTGCTTCCCCCCCCCCCCCCCCAAAAAAAAAGCAGGGCGCCAATCAACTAGTACCGTCTCCATCGCAACGGCTCTCCCAAATCAAATGATGGAGCAGCTCGATGCAGCCGCTGCTGGGTGGTGTCTGTCAGAAGCACACAGTCATTACCTGTACCCTCGTCCCTTTGTATCACAGGCAATCACGGCCTATTCACAGTCCGCAGAAAGCAGGGCGCCCTTTCTCTCCCCGAAAGTGATGGCGCCTGGATTTCTGAAAGAAACGCAGTGTGAAGCATTTCCCCCCTGACAAGTTCAGACCACTTTCTCCTCCTTCCACCTCCTCCTTGTCATTGATCGGGGGGGTTGGGGGTGGGGGGTGGGGGGCTCCTTTCACCACGCTGAGTGCCTCCCTCGCTTCAGAATCAAGTCCAGGCCGGTCAAGTGAATAACACCCTCCGTCTCGCAATCACTCTCTGCAGAGAGTCTGCTCCGTAATGACGGCATGAGACAGCCTCCTCACCCTGAATCGTCACTTATGGAGAAAGATTCAAATTAAGGGCGTTTAGGTTAAAAAGAGCTTCATCACTCCGCACTGTGCTCACTGAAGGGATACTGAACTAATTTCTACACTTCCTGATTCCCCATCCTCCCTGAAAAGTGGTGCAAAAGTTCCAATAAAGGGTGATAAAGGGTGATGATTATTCAACTGAGACATTTTCCGTTCTGAGTCATTCTTACTTCCTTGAACTGCTCCAATCTCGGACACTTAAAACCATTTCTAAGTCTCTCAGTCTCTCTCACTACCTGTCAGATACGGCACCTCGGCCTGGGGCCCTTAGCTTCAAAGTATGACGGTCACGTTGCCATATGCAAGTTTTGGTTTGTTCATTAATACGACTGAATTTTTGCAGAATACCATCGATAGGAGCTGGAACGTCTTTTATCCTGTCTGTTTATCCTGCACACAACAAAGCCTGCTCATGCGTGATTGGTCAATACAGCTCGGACTACAAATGTACTACAAGAGTAGAATCTGTAATTAGAGATTACAACCGTGATAATGAGTAAATGTCTAATGACGTGGGAGTCAAGCAGGTCCACAACAACGATCCACAGGAACCTTCAAAATGTGAAACGGCCCCCCTCTTTTTCACCCATTGTTGCACCCGATCTCCCCCACATCTTAACTTCTGTGTTTTCATTTCCTGACTTCCCCACCAGTCGAAGGACAGCGACGTCTGTGGCCTCCAGCAAGCTGCCGTATTGGAAATCTGTGAGTGGGAACAGGATCACAGCTTGGGCCTCATCCGGCGCGATGGGGGAAAAAAAAATCTTTTGCGGATGCTCAAATCCAGGCTTTTCTCCGACCCACTTCTGCATGCAAATCAAAGCTGGATCAATCTGGGAGTGTCTGATGAACTAATTATGCGGTAATTGTTCTGGTCTAGACCACTGATCCATTGTACAAGAGCGGCTCTTTGTGTCTCTCCAGCGCTGATTGAGGATGATAATTGGGTTTTTTGATTGGCAGAGGGGCAATTTTGATCTCTCTTTTTCTTCTTTGCCCCTGCCCATGTACTTCCCCATGAAACACACACACACACACACACTCATCCCCTTCACACACTCCCTTCCCATTTACCCCACCCTCTGTTCATCATCTTTTGAATGCCACAGACCGATCCATCCTGTGAGCCAAAGTAGAAGCTGGCACGGAAACCTTTTAAACAGGTTAGCCGGGGTTAAGTGAGGAGGCAGGGCAGCTTCACGCTTGCAATTAGTCCATTTGCATAACTTAATTGAGAGTGTTTGGTTCCATGGTTTGTCTTTAGTTCTCGCGTCTTCACGAGCAGACGAAGGGAGCTCAACAACTGCAGGATTAAAGGGGAGTTCTTGTCATTTCAAACCTGGGCCCCATTTTCTGTTTTGCTAAATTGTTACGATGAGTGTTGATAGTTTTTGCGTTGGTGCATGGTGCGCTCTTCTCACACAGCCATCTCGACCGGACACTGGTGTGTGTGTGTGTGTGTGTGTGTGTGTGTGTGGATGGGCGTCTTTAAACTCTTACTAAGGGTGGACATCACTAAGGTGGAGTGCAGGACTATATACGATTTGCTTATGCTGGATTTGGACTACAGTAACCCTTTGAACGCTGCTGACACTGCAGTGTGTACTTTGTTGTGTTCATTACTTGAATGTAATTATGGAATATGGGGCTGTAAATCACCTGGTTGAAACAGCGGGGGAGCCACAGGACGTCAGCCATGTTGAAAAGAATGACATCATACAGTACGAGCAGTTACGAGCATTAGACAGGGAAAACACAAGACGCCCATCAGAGCGGTTTGAACCATGTCACCTTTTGTTTTTTTTTTTGCCTGTAAGCACTTGTTCTCTCGTGCCTGTAAGTCCCATTCTTCACCCTCACCCCTTGTGCACCTTTCCCAAAACCTTTGCCTCGGCCTTGTTTGCTTTGGTTGCAGATGTTGCCCCATAATTGTCCAAATCAATGTTTAGCAGTGTCTCTCTCTCTCTCTCGCTTGTGATTAAGGCGGAAAATGAGGTTATATGCGGCAGTTGCCATGGTTTCGAGGCGGCGGATTTCTGAAAAAGATCTCTCCGCGAGCACAGACAAAGACACGGTGTAATGAACTTAAATTAAAGCAACTTTTGTCTTGATGTAGATTTTTAATTACCCGGCGATTGTCTCTGACAGACGGGAAGAAAAGAAGACGAGAGAACGAGTGAGGGAAAAAAAGAGTGGAAAACAGGGTTTATGTGCCAGAGTGCTAATTTGATCCATTAGGGGATGTGTGTGTGTGTGTGTGTGTGTGTGTGTGTGTGTGTGTGTGTGTGTGTGAGATGTGCTACCTGCCTGGTGAATATAAAGTCTCATTCTCACCCATCAAGGCGCAGGGTGCAAGGGGTGAGAGTTGTGTCTTGTTAAACTCCAGGCTTCAGCTGAGAAAAATCTAATTAGTCTAATTAGGCGTGTGCAACAGTCAAAGATGGAACGACTTCTCCTCTGTGGCTCGCTCCCAGAGAAAAGTGAGAAAATATGTTTCTGAATCGGAAAGGGTGTGAAAGTATGTGCAGACGAGGCGATGCAAGCAACAGAAGTCACATCCTATGTCTGACTGTGAGCGCCCTGATCTCTTCCTTCCTAACCTGCTCTGTGATCTTTTCTGACGCCGATGATTTAATAACTCACTCCCGCTTTCTTTCCAGTGGAGCTGATCCAAAAGTAAACGATCGACAGAAAGTCCTCCACAACATGCACAACACGATACGTTCTCTAAGAATCTGGCAAGCTCTTCTCTATTTGATGAAATCGATCAATCGAAGGCTTTGTGTTCTCATTTCCCACTCCAGTTTTTTGGATGGATGCAACCCCCGAGGAAGGAGGAGGTGTTGCGTTGATTTTGCAGCCACATGTGGACAAATGTGATGCTCCCGGTGTCGGCAAGATCTTTATCTGTGAGCAAATGCATTAGGTCAGAGCAGTGTGTTTTCACGGTGCTGCACATCAGAGCACCGCAGACAGGTTAAACACTCTGCTGAACTGAGTTTGACCCCCGACTCTGAGCCCATGAGTTCTGCCCGGCAGGGGTTAACCTGAGAGCTGAGTGTTTCCTCGGTCACTTGTGCAATACGAGAGAGCGTAAAGAGATCACCTCGTGAAGGCTTGAGACAAATTCCTCTGATAGCAGTGATGGAAAGCTTGATTCTACTGTAGCTGACACATAGTTTATCTATTTGATTTTTCTTTACGCTCCATTGCGACGATGTTTCAGCACCCATGTGAGCACACTTTCTACTAAAAAGGACTCTGTTTTTTTTTTGCAGCCTCTGCAGCTTTGCTTGCAGCCCGCATCAGAAGAAGTTCCTTTTTGAGCCAAGATGACCCGTCACATCGATCGTTTAACAATATGAAACGACCCGTGGAGTCGTGGAGGCTTGCAAAAAAAAAAAAGAAAGTTCTAGTCAGGGATTTTGGATGCAGCCTTAAACCTACATGTTTAAAATCCCTGAGCAGGAAATACAGCAACATGCATCTATCTTCACCGTGTTGGTTTATAGGGCTTAAGCACATCAAAGAGTCTTACCTGAGAGTTTTACATTTACATTTCTGCTCACTTTCCTCATCCTCTACCTGGAGTTTTCTTCATGAAAATAAAGTTCAAAAAGGAAGTGGACTACCACAACACTCCTCCCAAGTTATCGACTTGTAATATTCTCCACACTCCAGTCGCTGTGTGTCCGTGGATCATGGTGCTTGATGATAGCTGTTTGGTTTTGAATGACTGTGATTATTCCAGACAACAATTTGGGCAACTTTGTGCAACACTTGTAATTCACAGGCGAGCGCCTTCAGCTGTTTCGATCGGAGCTTTTCAGCGGCGGCGCACAAAAGAAATGCAATTTTGCAGCCTGAATATTACACCTGGGGTCTGAAATGAAATACTCATGCAGAAGGGAAAGTCATATTTGGTGATTGCAAACAGTATCTCTCTTGAACACACACTCAGAGAGAGAGAGAGAGAGAGGGGGGCAGGTTTTTATGAGTAATCCCTGGTACTGATTCGGGGCCAGTAATTGTAAGCAGCACAGCAGGAAGTGAAGCAAGTCTCAGCTATTGACCGGCCTCAGACTCACACTGAGCTAAAACACAGGGGTGGTGGCACTGCCGCTGAGAACATGTCAATTTTGCTCTTTAGAAAAGGGGCACTGCTTGAAGACTGAAAGCAAATCAACGCGGCTATCGACCCAGACAAGCCAAGCCTGTAAATTGCACTCGCAGAGACGAACAAAACAACAAAAACCATCACTGGGCTTTTATCGACGGGCAACACTTTGGCTGGCACGCTTTACTTCCAGAGGAGGATAAGATTGAAAAGAGTGAAAAGAAAGGTTTGACAGAGCGTTCAGACACAGACTGTGTGTACTTTGGAGCAGCACCTCAGCTCCAAGACGTCTGTAAACCTGAGCTTTTTCAATTCTGATCAACAAACGTCTCCTGGTCCTGCTTTTGGCCTGGTGGTTAGTTTGCACGCCTCATGTACAGAGGCTACAGTCCTCAAGCGAGCGAGCGGGCCGCCCCGGGTTTGGACCTGACCTGTGGTTGTCAAAGGTCACATTATTATTAATATTATGCAAAATACACTTCACCATGTTTTACCAAGAGCGGATCAATAAAAACAGCCAGAGTTCCCATCACGGAGGCGAAGGCGGGGTAAAAAAAAGAAACAAAGCCCGCTGATCTATTAATAGAGGAAGTGACATCACAGAGTCAACATGTTGTGCAAACTCTGCAGCGAGGCGTTGCTGTCAAACTCGTCTGCTCTCAGGTCACACAACAGCTCCTTTCTTCTTCACGCCGGAGCAGATAAAATCCCTGTGTGTGTGTGTGTGTGTGTGTGTGTGTGTGTGTGTGTTTCAACACTCCACATTTCTGGCTCTGACATCTTATCACTCTGTTCTTTTCACATTGTTACAAAGTGAAGACATATTGAGGCCCCCGTCATGCAGAACAAAATGCTCGGTATTGTTTTTGCTGTAACTGTAAACGAGAAGAGTGCAAGCGAGGAGGACGGTGCCGCCCTGAGCAAGCGGAGAAGCTGCTTTGCGTTGAAATAACAAGTGAGGTAATTTAAGAAATGCAGAGCAGGTATGTCAGATTGTTTATCAGCCAGTTACTACTTTTATTTGACCTGTATTTTTTTATATAATTAGGTGACAGAAACTAGAAATTAAAATACTTTTCCCTCTTTCTGATAGAGATCTGGTTAAAGGAGCAATATGTAACCTAGTGTGTAAAATAAAAATAGGAGAAAGCTGTCTCCCCCCTCCCCCCTCCTCTCTAGAGTCGATGCTCACGCAGGTCGCCATGTGGTGGACACTGTAGCTTCAGTGTTTATCCAGCTCTGCATGGGTCTGTAAAGCTTTCTGTGTTCTAACCTCTCTCCATTTTTCAAAAAGCATCTCCAATATTGATCCTAGTTTGAGCACGTTTCTGCTCATGGAGCTTATTAGAAACATGCAGAGGCTTTTGAGGTCGGGTACAATCACTTCTATCTGAACCACTTCTCTTGACCCGCTTCCATCGCTGCAACACCTGTTGGTTTGCTGTTTTCCTGGGAAAAAGAGGGGCGTCCAAAAACGGTCGTGTGGAGATGCCTTAAAACCGCCTCCCTTCTCTGGTCCAAAGAAAAACAAACCATTCAGGACCAGAATCTAAGGACATAATGGCTGCTATTGTTACCCCTGCATATCCTGATTGTCTCAGGTGGGGGGGCCAGTAGTCTAGCGGTTAGCGTGCGCTCCATGTGCAGGGGCTATAGTCCTCTTAGTGGACGGATTCAAATCCAGCCTGTGGCTTTCTCTCCTGCATGTCATTCCCCCACTCTCTCCCGCCCTGATTTCTGATCACTGTCCTATCTCAAAAATAAAGGCACAAAAAGCCCCAAAATAAACCTTAATGTCTGCGGTTCTTTTCTGACCATGCACCTTTCAAGGTAATAAAGGGAAGAGGGCCCCCAACATTTGAAAAAAAAATAAAAAAAATGGTTTACCCTGATTGATTCCACCACAAAAGACAGCAGATGAACTCCCAATCAGAGCTCCCCGACAACAACACATTTAGTTTTCAGTCTTAGGACAGATGTCTATGAAACACAAAAATGTCTGAGTATTATCTCTAATTTTCCAAGCTCACAACAAAGTTTAAGTGACTGATGAGTCAGCGGCTGCCATCGTCACACCGCCAGCATCATAGACTCTCAGTGGATCCCGAAACGGTGTGTTAAACCAGCTATGAAATGATGTTCTCTCTTAAAAATCAGAGCTGGGGGATTATAGACAGAGCACGCAGTCATTGTAGGATTTACTAATTAAGGATCAGCTTGTTCTTTCTCTCTCTCTTCATCCCTCTGTTTGTTTTCCGTCCTCGTATACCTCCACGCTCACCTTGTTTATGACAGGACGCAGATGAAACAGGAGCCAAAGAGGGCTGTCACGCCCTTTTATTGTCGCTTCCCCGACATTTTTAGGGGGCATTTACGGCGAAAGCGGAAATAATTGCTTGTCCCAATTATGAATCCATCTGCCGCGGTGGCTTTCTGATTTGATGGGGAGGAAATTCCCGAGAGCAACACCAAACAATGTGCAGGAATAAGGCTCGGGAGCGTGTCAGGGGCCATTAATATCCATAAAAGCAATTTCACAACACACCTAATGACATAAAATGACAGAGAATAACAGGGAGGTAATTAGAATGTGTGATGTGTGATGTGTGTGAGTGCAGGGAGACTAGAGTAATGGAGGCTAATATATTTCTCTGCAAATGCATGTGGACAGTTTACCTCACAGTCCCTCTGTCTGTTATAAGTAATATGACTTAATAGGAGTATGTGGACACAAAATGCAGCACAGAGGAAAGGATTCAGATACACTGCTGTGCAATGTTTTCCATGACGGATGGTCAGCTGCGGTCTAGACGTTCTCGATGGCTTTTAATATAATCTAAAAGAACTGATTCTAGGTCAGTAATGTGAGACTCTCTGTATGAAAGAAGAGTCTTACAGGATCGACTAAAAGTTGGGGAAATACTCTGATCTTGTTATGTCAGAGCCAAAATGTGGGGTTTTTGCCATTATATTTTCCTTTGTATGTGTGCATGTGTTATCTTATAAGAGCCTGGGTGAATGCTGTGCTCAAAGCTAAGGCTCCAGGTGATCGCAGACAGGTGACTGGATGAAAATATTTCCATCTGCCAAAAGGGAGGCCTGGCAGGCAAAGTTGAAATATAGAATAGAATACACAGAACGCTTTTGTCATGATACTAAGTACAATGAAATTAAGAAATTAACAATCCATGCATTCATTATCTATTTTCCTGTTTGGGGTCGGAGGGGGCTGGAGCTGATCGCAGCTGCCATTGGGCGAGAGGTGGGGTACACCCTGGACTGTTCACCTGTCAATCACACAGCTGACATATAGAGACAGACAACCATCCACATTCACACTTTTTTTTAGAGTCACCATATAACCTATAATGCATGTCTTCAGTCCCTCATAGTGCTGGGAGAGAAACCATGCATGCATGCACGGGGAGAACGTGCACCCTCCACACAGAGAGGCCCGGCGTGACGGGGATTTGAACCAGGAACCTCCTGGTGTGAGGCGACACCACTGCACCACCATGCAGCCCTGATATAAGTAATTAGAAACAATATTGAAAAAGAAAGTTATTAGAAAGTTACATCAAATATATACACACAGTATATTGGCTATATATATATTTGTTTATATATATTTGTTTTTACATTTTTTTAGGAAAACTGTTGAAAACTTTGTAAACAGTCCTGAGCAGACAAATTAACAGAATAATATAAATGAAAAGGTTGACCATTTGAAAGCATTACTCGAGTGTTGATGTGTCAGTGGGAATGTGATTTCCTGGAGTACCGAGGAGGAGGCGCTGTGATTTCTTCTTCCGGGTTCCTGCTGCCAGTTTGTTTTGTTTTGGGAGTATCAGCGCGGGCTCAATATGACCTGAAAACCTCACTCGGCGGATTAAGTCGCTACTTTTCTTGACTTTAATTGAAGAATATGACGTCTTTTGAGGTTTTACACGACGCTTTGGCTCGGTGAAAAGCGGACAAGTGTCTTCTCCGTGATTTCATCCTGACCTGAGACACCTGTTGCTCCGGTTTCGACGTACAGGTGCCACTCAGGGATCCGCTCCGGGGAGAGGAGAAACCCTCGAAACTTGGATTAATTTCACTTGTATTTTTCTTTATTATCATTTACAGGCAGTATGAAAGTTACTGTAACCTTCGGGGACACTTCAGTGGTTGTTCCCTGCAAACCTGGATGGACTGTCCGGGATTTAATCGAGCAAGCCGCGCGTAGATACCGCAGGATTGAACAGGTAAACCTCTTTATTCTTATTTTTTATTCTCTCACTTGTAATTTTTATTGTCTTAACCATTTCAAATTTTCACCTAAATGTGCCACATATATTTTAATTCAAGTCATTTTTTTTATAAAAACGTCCCATAACGTCCTGGTGGTCACGTGACAGGTATGTGGGTATGACGTCATTACATTTAAGCTAAATTTCTAAATTAATAAAAAATAAAAAAAGTCATATAGGCCTACTTTCACCGAGATAATGATGTTTTCTGTGACTGAAATTTAGCATTGTTTTATGTAAAGTCCATATGTCAAGAAAGCAAGTCGAAGTCTAAAGAATTCCTTAAATATTTGGATGCTAATTAATATTTTGGTGCTAGTTTTACCTGTTAGCTTGAGAGCTAACAGGTAAAACTTCTTGTCGAAATGTCTTCATTCTTCCTCCCTTTGTAATGGTTTTCACAGCATGAAATGTAATCACTTTTTTTTGGCTCAGAAGTAATAATAATGAATGATTCATCAACCTTAAATATATTTAAAAAATGACTTATTGTAAATACTTGGTCTACTTTCTACAACTCATTCAACAATGATTAATTATGATTAAAATGTTAAACTTGTTAATACATATGCAGAGCAGCGGGGACTTTGTGGACTTTTTGTTCTTAGAACAATAATTCTGTATCCTACTATTTAGCATGTTCCTATCAAAGACTGAAAATATTCATGTTTGAAGCCTGAGTGACTTCATCCGTCTGTTTTTTGCAAGGGGCTTTGGAGTCCCATCGGTGGCGGTCTCCATGCTGGAAATGCTGTCTCCAGCTAACTTTCAGTCAACCTAACGACAGGCTGAGAGCTGGAGCTGAGGCGGGTTTTAAATCGAAGTGAATAAAGCGTATCCAAAAGTTCTCAAAAAAGTCACTGCCTGTACAGTCTGTGCCGATCGAGACATTAGCTAAGCAGACCAATTTAAGTTTCTGAACCAGGCTGAACATGTTATTTCTAAACACGTTTGGACGTCATGCCTCTTTTTAGAGGACGTGTTAGTGGTTCTGGGAAATGTAGAAGTAGACGCGTTGAAGGGAAGTGCAGAAACTAAAACACAATGCTTCATTATAAAACATCCTCTTTTCATGCAATGAACATGCCAAACTCATTTCTAAAGGTTTAGGGAACCACTGGCTTCAGAGTGTTGTGAACCTGTGACTTTCTCTATAGTTTTAATGTCCTACATTTACACCAAGGATTGAAACCCCAGTGTTCTGCACCCTGATGTTGCAATCACTTGAACATAAATCATTCTGCCGAAGTGACCTTTTTATTAATCAGCAGCTCCGTGTGTGCATGCTGTCCTAGCCTGATAGGATGCTGATGTGTGTTTCAGCTGCAGCCTCAGCTGTCTACCTGTACAATAGCTCCCTGTTTAAGTGCTGGTATCTCAGCGGGCAGGTGGAAGTTTACTGTTTGATATCCTCAATGTGGCCGCAGTCGGCGAGGTGCGCCACGGACAGGAGGCTTTGTCCCGTGAGTGATTGGGGATTAGGATTGGTGACAGTCCCGGGTCTTATCGGTTGGCTGGTCCCCCTCTCAGACTCTCCCACGCGTCCATCCCACTCGTCCAGGCGGCAGGCTGTCCACGTGGAGATGCGAGAGGCCGCGTTGGAAGCAGTGGGAGGGAAGGAGTGATTTTAGTGGCTGGTTGGATTGCTTCCACACACACACACACACACACACACAGAGGAGCTCATCTTGCTCCCCTGAGCTGTCCCCTGTCTGCTCCACTGACATCCACTGCCATGCCCCTCTTTGCCCAGCGCTCCCTGTTGATCCTCATTGAGACACGCTGCGGTGCACAAAGCTGAAGTGGGTTAAATGCTGCTGTGTGATCAGAATAAATCCAGCTCCTGATTGCATTTCACGTTGCATGTTAATTAGGAGCCCCTCCTAGATGTTGACTCAGCACTCTTCTTCTAGCCTCTCCTTGTAACAGAGGTGGATTATGATGAGGACAGTCCGGCTCTGTATCTGTCACAGAGGGCCGGATAGATCTGACCAGCTCCTGCCAGCAGAATCCACTTAGTGCCCACATTAACCGCACACTTCTCCTCTCTTGCTGACAGCAAGGACAGTGTCAGAAACCTGGGTGTAATCACTGAGTGTGTGTGTGTGTGTGTGTTGTTTGAAAGCCATGGAGAACAGACTTCTGCACTGTTCATCGCAGTAACGGCATGTAGACCTTCTTAATTAGCAGTTTATTTTAACGTGATCTCAGCTGTGACTTGGTATGTGTTCCTCTCCTCTGGTGAGAAAACAGTATCAACAAAGCCTCTGACTAACTGCATACAGAACATTCCTGCTCGTTATGCACGAGCCCCATTTGTAAAATGTGAAATACGTGTGATCATGGTCGTGATAAAAAAGATATAGTCTCCACACTTTTTTTTTTTTATGATTGGCTGCTGTTGTGGCAAGGGATGAAAAAAAGTGCAAGATTGTGGGAGTTGTGTAAAGATTTGCACCTTTAGGTGTGAAAGTTTTATGTTGTAGGAGATATTTGTTTGATATCGTATCCCAACCTCGACCCACCATACAGATAATTACCTAATAAAGAAAACTTGGCTTGTTATGTATGAAATTTCCGATCCATTTTCGTATCATTTGTCGCTTTCTTGGGATTCAGCAAACACTACTTTTGATTCGATGTTGCTTTTTTATCTAAGCTTTCACCTGACTCAGAATTGGTTCAGTTTTTCTTTAATTTGACGCGTAAATGGAAAGCTTTGAATATTTGCTCCTTATTTTTTCAGTTAGGTGGTACAATTTTCTCCGACATCAGCCTCCGTGAACTTCCTTGTTTACCCCTAAGATGCAAATTTATCATAGTCCATGAAAGCACCCTGGTGTTGGCAGACATTCAAACATTTCCAGCTGACTGCACGCTGCAACTTCCAGCTGACTGTTGTTGAAACTGAAAGTGAATTATTGAACCAGATAAAGGATTTAAGTCAGTTGCTGAGCCAAAGTAAAGGGCAGATTTCTCTTTTTGAAAATCCCTGATTGTTGATGCAAACCTGCTTTATTAAGTATTTTTTTGAAGATTGAATGGACTCCTTTGTTTGGAAGAGGCGGGGACTATATGCAGGTAATTTGGCAAGGGGTGATCCCCTAGAAAACAATAAAAAGTGAGGGAACAGAGGCGCTGGTTTAACTCGGTTGGTAGATCAGACATCCCACAGAGGCCAAAGTTCTCCATGCAATAGTTCCTCCCAACATTTCCCGACTCTCCTGAGCTGCCCTGCCTCTTCACATCCTTGAGACACTTGGAACAGAAATGTTTGGACTTTTTGCCCGTTAAAAGATCTGTCAGTCGGATGTGTTTGCCTTAAGTTCGGCCCTCTTCTTTGTGAACTGTTAATCAGGTAGAACAGACTAACCCCTGCTCTTGTGAGTCACTGTGTGAGTATGTCACTGTAGCCCGCGGGACCAGCATGTAGACTGTGAGTGTTGTGCGTTCTCAGGGGAGTCGGCCAGGTACTGTAGCTGTCGTATGCGTCTGTGCAGGTTCAGCTCACATTACAGCCCCTATACCACCTCCCCGCTGACACCTGACAGCGCACTAAAACCCGCTGAGAGCACTTTGTCCTCCTACTCCTTCTCGTGTGTGCAGCAGCAGCAGCGTAGGAGTTGTCCAGTGCGTCAGAACTCAGCTATGCAAAAGACATTTTTTAAGTTACATGTAATCGTTCGACCCTGCTTTCGTTCTTCTCTTCAGTGGTTATAATCCTGGCTGGCTGTCAAGAGCTTACAGTGTTCATTATACTTCTGTGATTGTATACTCTGTTACATCTACACGTCCCTGAAGGGAAACACTTCCCACTGAAGGGCAGTGTTGCAGCAGAGGCGGACATCGTGACATCAAAAGCAGATATATGCGATTTTGTATCAACTCCCCGTAACCGAGAGATACAAGAAGAAAAACTTTCTTGAAATTGAAATGCAACCCTGTCCTTGTGCTGCACAGATTTGTAAAAGAGATGCTAAAAAGCAAGCAAGTGAAACATCCAGTGAAGATTTTCTAACCTGCATGTGTCAGATCGGAGGTTAAGTGAGCTCTGGTTTCTATTTTTCAGATTTTTTCAGACTTTTTTTTTTTCTTTTTTTTTTTTTGCACTTTTAAGCCGCACCAAAACACTAACTCATTTTCTCGTCACATTTTACCTTTGCTATGTTGTTCTTTGCACGTTTTTATGCTCCATCTCGTCAGCCAAATTCATAACAAGTGTTATCTCGAGACGCTTTACAAAAAGCGGGTAAAAGACCTTACTCTTTGGTAAGAAAAATAGGATCTGGGTTGAGTGTTGTCCACATTTCCTTGCCAAAATGTACTCAAATACAAATAAATGTTCACAAGCGTCTTTTTATTCGTGTACATTTACGAAACAGCATGATTTTAATAATTGCTAATTCTTTTTTATGCTGCTGCTTCTAAATGCAGGAAACGTAGCGTTAAAAGCGTGAAAATCGAGCGAGTAAAGGAGTCATTTAGTCCTTTTGTTACAGTTTAATGTCAGCGGCTGCAGAGGTCAAGTTGTCGCCATCCTTGAGAAAGGAAAAAAAAAAAGCTCTCTCTTTTCTCTTTCTCCGACATGAAGACAGCTCCTCTTTGACACGTTCATTAAAGGCATTTTGTTTTTGTCACGGCTAAATCCACGCCGTCCTCCTTCAGCTGTGTAATTACACATTCTTCTGAGGATCAAAGTGTGAAATAGCACCCCCAACGCCGCCGCCGCCGCCGCCACCACCAGCGAGTTTAGCTTCACTAATCGTCCCTGCTCTTCTTCACCGCTCTCGAGTGGTGTCATGTTTGCTCACCAGAGAGGGAGAGGAAAGGAGAGATAAATGGTGGGGGACTTAGCGGCGTAATTTGCGGTGAATTAACTCTTTAACTGTCACGGTAATTCTCCTCCACGATGACTGACTGACTCTCGACTCCTTTTTTTTTTTTTTTTTTTTTTGGTATTTCACGTGAAGAGTCAGGGATATGAAGGGGGGAATTATCAGGGATTGGCAATAAGAGACTTCAGAGGAGTTTATTTTATTCCTCCTCTATCGATTTTTTTCCGTCTGAAGTGTCATACATCCTTCCCTTTTCATCACAAGGAAACAGAGAAGAGGGTGTTTCCTTGAGCGAAGCTAAAGTGTGCCAGGTGTGCTGAGGCCTGCAGAGGTGATCCTAATTAACACTCAGCCATTGTTTTTGCTCTAATCCAACTATGTGAATTAATCCTCTCCCCCCGAAATGTGCACTAATGCTTCTTATTTCCTTAAAGTGTGTGTGTGTCTTAATGGGCTTATGATGTAATCGTGAAGGAGCCAATTAGCGTCCTCCTTTCCTCTCCTCTGCTGTTGCCGTCACACACACACACACACACACACACACACACACACACACACACACTCACTCTTAGGGATGTAAACAGTGTCTGTGACAGGGAGAGGAATGCCGGCGCTTGTTCAGGTTGGACCGGTTTCTCTGGCGAGGTGTAAATGCTTCGCCCTGACGTCTCGGCTCCAGCTGCTAGTTTCGACATCTCTATCCCAACATGCACTGCCCAGTTTCTTTTTCTAGAATTTGGTCAAGAAAAACAACATCTATGGGTTTTATATTTCATATTTCAACCTGAGAGTATGTCACATCAAATCCGTTTGAGTTAGGTCAAGCCGTATTTTGAATTAGTCCCAAACAAAGCTTTAATGCTGGCTCTATACACCCGATGCTTTTACACACTTCCAATGTTTAAATAAAAGGAGTTATAGTATCATCTCAATCATTTCCTTTAAAGGTTGTCCTGACACTCAGTCCCAGCTGTCCTAAGTCATCCTTTTCCATCTTGATAATCAAACCATGTTCTTTTCAACACTCAAAAAGAGAACTCTCTCCCCAAACAGGAAGATTGCACAGTGAGCGGATGAGCGCGGCTGAAGCTGCACCCTACAGTCTGAAAAAATGAAGCCGATGCGTAAATGCAAAATCCTGCAGTTCGCCGAGTGTCCTCTTGAGGACACCCCATTCACCCCATTCAAACTATTCAAATACTCTTCTGCAAATGGTGTTTTTTGGGTTGAAATGACCAAAACATTTAATTGAAAGGCAAAAAAGTTGGCACTATACAAATCAATGGATGGACAGATGTTGTAGCCATTCAAGGAATATCTTAAGACCTCTGTTGTAAAGCCTGACTCATATTTATTGTCAGCACAACTTAATGTTTTTCCAGTGTAACTTCTCTTGGCTCTGCAGCGTTGGATTGCATGTCTGTTTGCAGCTTTGCAATGAGTGCTGTGAAGTGAATTTCTTGTGCTTGTTGCAGTCGCAGATTCCTCTCCTCGCTCTAGTTCTCTTAGCTGTGGCGCTGGTTATAACGGGAACTTCTGAAGAAAGGAAGGTCGGGGCTTTATTCCTGTGATTGAAATCCCAGACTCTCCCAACCATTTTGTTTTAAATTTAAGAGAATGGACTTGGCCCATTGTGAAAGGCAGACGCCCTCTTTTTTTTTTGTGTGTGTGAGCTGCAATTCAGACATTCAGATGCAGCGGAGCAAGAACGAACCCATTCACAGTGAGGACCCGGGCTCGGTGATACAGCACAAGCAGATCACTGGGCCTCCGCCAAACTCATTCCAGCCTCCTAGGCTTGTAGCCTATAGCTGTTAATTTAGCTGGTAATGTAGTCCTGTGCTGCTCTTGACAGATTGTTTATTGGTCCGGGCTGTTCCTAATGGGCCATTTTCTGCTGTGCACAGTGTTGGAGACGATAAGGCCTGTCAAAGAACTTCTTCTACTTGGTCTTGAAATGAGTTTTAATAGAAAATGTGGAAAAAAAATAGCAACTATTATTCAACAGAGAAACCATCTAGGAGCTTGAATAACTGTTTTTTTTTTATTTTATTTATTTAACATTCACACAATTGATCGTCATTCTTATCTTGAAACTCTTGCAGAGAGCATTGTTGTCTGACGTCAAAATAGAGTGTTTACTGTGTCGCAGAAAGAGGAAGATGCTATTGTTCGAGTAGTTCTCTGTCCATGCGTGAAAAGCACACTTTCAGATTGCAGATTGCAGCTTGCAGCTCAGTCAGAAGTTGTTCTTTCTGTCAGTGGCTCTGTGCGCTTCCTGCTCTGAGGGGTGTGTCTGCTCTGACCTCTCGTCTTCACGGTGACAGTGAAACCAGTCAGGAATGTGCCAACCACCGTTTCCCACAGACTGAAACTGGAACAAGTTGCCCTTCTTCCTAACCTCACGCTGACATTCTTGTGCGCAAACTATGCTCTGCTATACAGTAGTACCTGGTGTGATTTAAGTTTTCTGCACATGTATACCTGCAAAACAAAACAGCAAATCCCACTGCTATGTCTGGACATACACCTGATTATCTTTCAGGCGGACTCTCTGCAAGCATGGCGTTCTTTTAGGACTGAAATGGCGACTGAGCAAAACTATTTAATGCAACAAATCTTCAAACATAAAAGCCGAAAGAAGAGGAGTAGCTTTTTCACATGGATAGAAAATCCATGTGAATAGGCATCAAGGTGTATTGCTTTAAAACATCATGAAATATTGACTTCATCTTTTTATGTTTGTGTAGTTTTATCAAAATGTATTGGTTTGTGTTGTCGGCGCTTTCAGTCGCCATGGTCTCCTGTACATTGATAAACCAAATCAGACTGGGCCTTTCAGGGGCCCAGATATTGCGTTGGCGGGCCTGGTAGTTAGCATTGCAGTGCTACCAAAGGTTTGCTCACAGTGACTTCTTATTAAACCCTTCAGGACTTTCTGGTGTTGAATATGTGACCAAATTTTGATCCCTTATCGGTGTTTCATGATGTTATGCTGGACTTGAATGTTGATATTAATTCCAGTGGAATAATCCTGACATGTTAACTAAAATGTTTGCAGATTGTTTTGCTTCACGTGAAATCATGTTCATGTTTGTAAAGATATATATATATAAATAAGGGATTGTGAGTAAATGTCATTTGTAAGAGTATTATTTTTTGTGCCTGCAGCATGGGGAGACTGAAGTGAAGACCCATCACTTGGAGTACATCGACGGGGGGATCCTGGACATGGACGACCTGCTGAGCGACCTCGTGGAAGACAGAGACAAGGTTAGTGGAATCACTGGACCGGCTGTATTTTATCTTTGAATCTTGCCGCTTTCTCTTGAGTGAAATCGCACGTTATCACTGAAACTTAGACGACGTAACAGATTCGCATTTTCTTCCTGTCGTTGCCCCATCCAGCCTTCTACACGGAGAGTTATTTTGTCTCCTTTTTGTCCGTTTTATCAGCGCTATCAGGTCTCCTTCTCTGCAAAACAAACACCTCAGAGAATTAAACCATAAATAAAACAGTTTTATATTTAAAAACACTCTTTGGCTGACACAGGAGCTCTGTTTTTTTTAGGTCAGGTGTGTTACATCGTTTATTGTTTGGAAGGTTTTTACAGGAGCCTAATAATCCTCAAAAGGTCTTCCCCACTCGAGAACAAAATGACCCTGTAATTACAACCTGTGAAAACACTGAAAAAAGCTCTGTCAGTTTAAAAATCTGGAGAGGGGAGGGGGTGGGTGTAGACGGCGCACTGAGGGAATGCTGCTTTCTAAATCATGCAAGTTTTTGAAAATGACCAACCCTGCAGTGTCACAGTGAAAGTACAGCAGATTTGAGCCGTATTCACCGTCTGGTTTTGGGATTTATTTCGACTCTCTTTGTTAAGTCTACAGCGTGGCAGGATGACAGGAAGTCCAATAAAGAAGGCATTTGTAAATCCAAGCCTCGGTTAGCTTGTCATCGGCTGTGAGGCGTCTCAACAAACAAATTCCAAAATATGTCAGAAAGAGTTTCTGCCGCCACGGAGAATAAACTGTGATTGGATTAAATTGCATCCTCATTCACTCCGTGTGTGTGTTTTGTAAGGAAGTGAACTCTTGTTTTTAAGGAAAGTGGAGGAGTAGGTGTAGCGACGGTGCTGTGTGATTTACCTGTCATGTTCGCTCTCGTCTCCGACACATGAAAGGACACAATTTTTAGATTTCAAACAAATCAGCCGGGGAGGGAAGTTCTCCCAAACAGAAGTGATGTAACTTCACAAAACTCGGCAGGGAGTTGACGTTCGCATTTCACACACACACACACACACACACACACACACACACACACACACACACACACACACACACACACACACACACACACACACACACACACACACACACACACACACACAGGCGGTGGCCCAATTTCTATATAAAGAGCAGATTTCATTCCTCTTGCTAATTTCCCGTAATGCATTCTTAAGATGTGCTAATAAACTGCCTGAAATCCATATTTATAAGCCCTGAGCACAGATGAATGCTGAATTATCAACACTTACTCAGCAAGACGGGAAATGAAATGGGGGGGGGAAGAAAAAAAAAAGAAGGAATATTCATCCGTCACTTTACGGTGTAATAACAATGGTTGTTTTAAACTGTGTGACCGATTGTGTGTGTGTGTGTGCGCGCGTGTGAGGACTGCAAGTTTGGGGAAATCTGCTTCGTGAAAAAGGGAACAGCTAAAATAATACATGAGTAAACTTCAACAGAGGAACGCAGAGCTTCATTCTCCAGGAGGATGGAATTCTAATCATGAGATCTGCGTCTTATTTGTGCATAATAGTGCGAGTCCTAGTTTTTAATGAGTCACTTCCCCAACCTGCTTTCTCTGTGTTATGGTGGAGCCCCCACTCTAAAGCATTTGATCAGATTCCTCTGCTAACAAGTTACCCTGTCGTCGGCTTTCTCGCCGGAGCTGCGGTTCTTCTTGGTGATTACCGGACTCTGCTGAGCTTCACTAGAACAGAAGCGTCAGATTTACCTTTTTGTGTCTTCACTTTCTCCGCTTTCTCCCAATTCTCCGAAACGCCCCCCCTCCCTGCTTTCATCTCCCTCCTCATTTTTTTCCCCTCCCTTTTTGTTTTTGCTGCTGATGAAAAGATAGCAGACGGAATAGGACGAGTGCGCGTGATCCTCAAAACGTGCCACTCATCCGACTTATCTCCGGGCTTCCAAACACTGCCGGCTCTCGCAGATTAATGAGCCGTGCCTGGCGTTCTTGATTAGCCTGACTCCCTTTTGTTTGTCTACGTTTTTATTACCCCACCGCAGCCCGACAGATTCTATCTTCAGTGATTTTCTTTTTTGTTTTTTGTTCTGTTATTGTGGCCGACGCTGTTCCGCCATCAATCATACTGGAGTGGCCCCATTGTGAGGGGCCCGACGCCGCACAGCATGGGCCCTGTGTTAGCCGCGGATGCTAATGAGAGATAATGGTTGGCTATTTGTACTCCCAGTGGTTAGCCCACACCCGCGAGTCCACACCTCTATATCTGGTCCAGCCCATGAACATTATTCATCACACACATCTCTGCCACCCCCCCCCCCCCCCCCCCCACCGCCTGTGCAAGGCTTGTAGCGTAGCATGTTAGCATTAGCGTGCACGGAAAGGAGCGCCACTGGTGGCTGATGAGGGCGGAGATGAGGGGGCGGCTGTGATTTGATTACAGCTCTGCCCCCTGCATCTGTGCAACATGCAGACACACTCCGTTCATTAGCGCCCCAGCTTCCAGACGCCGGCCACCAGCCTCCTCATGAATATTAATGTCAATCTGATGAATGTGAAGGAGGCTGCGGGGTGTGGGCTAAAGGTGTGACCACATTTACACAGTACACACACTCACAGGCACAAAGGAGCGCAGTATGACGATAGACCTGCGGGTCATGGTTGAGTCTATTATACCCTATAGGAGCTTTTTGACCTTTTCCTCCCGCCGTATTATACGGTGTGCGTGTCTGAATGCCCTGCAGCTCTCAGATGACAGCCGGAGAAATGGCGGTCGGAGGCTTTGACCCGTTGGGAAACCCAATACTTTGTTGATGTTGATGTGAGGCGGGCAGTTTTTTGCTTTTCTGTCTTTGACGTCACCCTGATTTTCAAATCTCCGAGGACTTACTGGCATACTGGTGTGGCCCCTCTCTCCCCCGTCTCCTTCCTCACTCTCGCTTCAGAAGCAGTTGTTAACAGATGTAGTGCTTTACATGGACATACTCGTCCACATTTGCCTCCACCAGACAGGTCGTTCTTTTCCATTCACAGTCCAATGGGGTCCTGCATTATCCTCGGCCAGTACTCTCCTCACTCAGAAGCTGTCAGGCAAACATTACTGTGTCATTACGGCATTAACATACAAGCTGTCCTCCAAAGTTTGAAGAGGTGAACCCTCCTGTTTTTATATAATGCGCATAACTGCTGCAGTTTCCCTTTTTCAATTCTGCAGATGGCGACAAATAGATGCAGGTTGAATTGAAGGCCTGATCATTGTTCCTCTTCTTTGCCTTTAATGCCGGTCATATCTGGATGTTCTACACGTGTGAGTGTCCCCTCTTGTCATGCCGATCTCCTCCAGATTGGGTATTAAACTCAGGGTGCATAACATCTCCTCATAAGTGGACTGTCACTCCTCATTGGACCCACACGGACCTTGTTTTCTCGACGGGTAAAAAACACATAAAAAGCTCATGCAGCCAAACGAAAAATCTAATTTCATGGGAAATTTAATGAAAAAAAAAAAAAAAGGAATGATTTCCTCCATCTCTCTTTAATTAGCTCTTTTTAATCACCGCGCTCACAAGGCGTCCGTGAGCCTCCTGTGCAGCCTCTGGTTGCTGCAATGTAAATGGAAACGGCTGCAGATCCCAGCTGATCTCCCCGCGAAATGTCAGCACTTGATTACGAGGCCGTCTCCCACCATCCATCTCTTCTGCTCGCGTGTCACAGCGGGGATGTGAGGCTGGAAATATGAATCAGTCACGTGGAAATGTGGTGATGGCGTTTGAAGTTGGTCCGTGGGCATGAGCATCTTCCATATCGCGCGAGGAGAAAATGACACCTTTTTGAGTAATGACCTCATGAGGAAACTTTCACACACTTCACTTTGCAGATTAAAGAGATGTGCATTAAAGTGCTGCGTTTCTCCTCCGCTAGTTCAGCAGAGTTAGAGGATCCGCAGAGTAGAGGAGCTACAAATAAAGTTTTAAAAACTTCAAAAACTGACCTTGTCGCGGTTTGTCGTGATGCCTAAAACTCGCCTTAGCTCCAGCTCTCAGCCTGTTGTTAGGTTATCTGAATGTTGGGATTTCCAGAATGGCGGCTGCTGCCGATGAGCCTCCAGAGCTTCTTGCAGTAGCAGGTCGGGGCCGTCACTCAGGCTTCGTCCATTTATTTTTACAGTCTATCGTCTTGGCAACAACTTTATCCATAACAGACACAAACATACTGAATGTGGTCGTTTTAAAGTCCAGTAAATCTTCAGATCCCGAAACTCTCGATGAAAAGAAATAGCACCTCCTATACATTGTGTTCCCACCCGCTCCAGAAGAAGTCATTGTGTGAATTATATATCGTCTGAATAGTCTGAACTCATTTCCAACATGTCAGGTGTCAGCGTCCTCTGACAGGTGAGACTAAGGCCGTGACTTAAAACGTGCTAACCCGCTGGAGGAAAAAAGTTCAGTGAATGGGACATGATTGCGAGGCGCAGACGTGCTGATTAGCCCTTTGACGCTCGGTGACATCTCGCTGCTTCACCTCGGCTCCCTAGCATTCACTGCAGCGCGAGCCGCCGTTTGATTGGCATCTAAATAGTCACATAACTCTGCACAGTGTCTGAATGGCTAGTGATGAGCACGGGGGCCATGAGGTTCAAGTGCACTGATTAGAAAATGGCACGGCAAAGCGAGGCCGGTTTTATTTTTAGCAGCTTTTCTCACACGGAGTGCTTCCTGTGATGCACGGAACGGATCGAGAAAGAGATCAGAGAAAATGTTATAAATGCTAATAGAGCAGCAACATGTGATAAGGGTATTTGTGGTGAAGTCAAAGGTGGTGTCAAGCTTTTATTAACCTGAAAATCAAAGGTGTCAAGGTCTTATATCGTCTGCAGAGTGATGCAAAGGAAGTAGAAGTTCTGATTCGATTACTCAGGATGAACACTGGTATTTATAAATGCTTATTAGGCATTTTATCCGACTCTTTTTGGTCATTTATTACAAACTTAGAGAATTAACGTAGTGTAGATCTGAGCCTCATGAATCTGATGACTTTATATTTTTCTTGATGGACGTTGAAGGTCGTCTTTTTTTTCTCTCCGAAAGCTTTAAAAAGTCACGTAAGGAGGACGAGTCTGTTGCTTAGAAGTTTTAAAGGGCCGCGCGATAAACTCGAGGCGTGGACAGTGATCGATTAATGCATTTAAATCTCCAGTAAACATACAGTATATTAAATAAAGTGAGATTATCTCTGCGTCAGTCGGCCGCCTGCAGATCAGATCAGATCAGACTCGAGCGCCTGAATGTTTTCGCCCCGGCGGGATTCGGTCACTTGAGCTGATTTGATCTCATCAGTCTGTCTCGACCTTGATTCAACCCCCCCCTCCTTCATCTGAGCTCCACGACATCTCTTCATCTGATTATATTCAATTAACAATACCCCCTACACACACACACACACACACACAGACACGCAGTTTGATTGTAATTATGATGAGAGAACTGGAGGAAGGCTTAAGGAGAGAGGAGTCTTGCTGTGCCTGTCTGCTTTTCATTTAACTGCACGCGTTTTCTCATAAAGTTGCACTCTGGAATTTTAATTCCCTCACATGATCCATTGCTCTACCTTTTGACTTTGAATAATGGCACCTCTCCAAAGTGATTTATCAGCTCACTGAAGCACCGGGCCGGGATTCATTCAGGATAAGGCCCGTCTCAGTTTTCTCCACGCCGCTGTGTGTGACTTCGAGTTGGCTGCGCTCGGTCATCACAGCCTCAGATCTTGTCCTCTCCTCCTGTTAATTACACAGACTCCATGTTGCCCTCTGTGTCACCATCACACCACCCATTAGCTCCTAATGGAGTGAGACGGGTCAGGCTGCAACCTGACCCGTCTTGGCCTGCTGCGATCGGGCAGCAGTGTCGAGGCCAGAGGTGCGCGACGCTCCGTGGACTCATTTTCCAACGACACGTGTTTGTAATCGGTGTGACGAGAGAGGATGAGGCATGAAGACGCGGCGGAGGCAGTCTGTGTTTCCGATTATGTGTGTAATCCAAGCGCTGCACCTTTAGACCCCAATGCCAAGTATGCATGCTGTGATGTTGCCAAGTTCACGTCATGAAAGGAAATAGTAAACTCACCAGAGCTGCAGTAAGTGCATTCCTAACAGGGCTGCAGAATTTAAAACAATTTCATAATGATAGCGATATAAACACATTGCATAATAAATCAGAAAGTGTTTAACTCTCACTCTGCGTGTCGACTTTTCACCTGTTGGCTGACTGTTAGCTTTTCACACCATTCTGATGCAGTCAGGTGAGTATGTATACTCATAGACACCTTCATGAGGTTTATACATCTAACACTAGAAAGGTCATGGATGTCATACACTTGTTTATTTTTGCGTGTGATTTTTACTGTGATCTACCCTCAGATAAATTCCTGCAAGAAAAACTGCTTTTTGAATCTATTGTGGATTCAGGAGGGATTTTGCAAACTGCAGATATTGTGTAAAACATGAGGAACACTCTACTAGTGTTGTAGAAATTGAAATCCGTCTCGAGACCCCTTTTGAAGTGATTAGAAGGAAAAGAACAACTAATTCATAGTTAGATTTTTATCCCCCGGTTACGGCCTAAGCCAGTCACACGCCTTCTGCACACAAGAAGATGATTCTTCAGTGATGTTTATGGTCTTGGTCTTGTCTCGATCTCGATCCCTAAATTTCTGTTAACCAGTTTTGCAGGTGTCTATCTGACGCACCAGCGAAAAGATGCTCAGCAGATTTCCGCAAGATATCTCCAGCTGAGAAAATATTTGCATTATCCTGCAAAATCATGCAAACACATATTTTATCAACACTCGAGATCCAGTCGCCACTGAAGCGTCAGCTGTGCAAGAGAGACAATTTCAAAGGGATTGTAGCGTTAAAGTCATGGTGGCATTTAATAAGAGTTAACTCATTTATGTGGCAGCTTAAGTGTTGAGCAGCACGCATGGAAACATTCAACATGGCAACGTCCTGGTTAATGCTGCGAGACGGAAAGCCGCACAGCAACAAGTGAGGATGAACTTCAACAAAACACCGTCTGCACGAGCTGTTCCATATCGTGGCCGTTTGAAGGCGACTTAATTTGCTCTGCATAAACTTGTATGGCTTCTTTTTATTTGCCTACGCTGCTTACATGACGGGCTAATTACCACCTTCTACTTCATCACTGCTTAGCTTGTTATCGGCCGACTGCTGCGTTAAAAACTCTAAACATGACAACACTTCTAAGAGCTCCTGTGTCAGTCATGGACGACTCCCGTCTCTAAACGTTTCACCATGTTAACAAAAGTTACATAATGAGGCACTACTACACTGTCATAGGTGTGCTCTCTCTGGCACTTAAACAAACACCTACACCTGCGACCGTTGATCCATGCTGTATTTACTCATCGTGACGTCGACTGACCTGGTTATCTGTGACTGTCGAGTGAACCGGTGTAAAAAAAAACAAAAAACAACAACAATAGAAAGGGTGCAAAAAAAAAAAGATGGATGACACTCATGTTGTTGTTGCAAACCTGCAGCTTGCTTCGTGTTTGTTTTAAGAATTAGCTTTAGCATTTAGCTGTGATTTGGGCACAGAGTTCTGCAGAGGAGCTAATCACACCAAGCTAATGATCTCTTATAGATCAACATGTTTACAGCAAATCTACTCTCTGACCTCGGCATCCTCGCCGCCATCTGTTTTCCTACATCACATTGCCCCGAGACAAGTGTCTATGTGTGTGTGTGTGTGTGTGTGTGTGTGTGTGTGTGTGTGTGTGTGTCTTTGTGTGTTTTACGGCTCGGTGTGTTTTCCCTCTGCTCCCCGAGTCTCGGCCCACTCCAACTGCTAATAACTCAAATCAGCAGAAAGTCACACTCCCGGGCATGTGTGTGGGTGTGTAGCGGTGTGTACTTTCACCGCAACGGGAGGATAAATGTGTATCTGTAATACTGAATCCAACTCATTTAGGTTGAAGTATTTAATGATTTCTGGTGCAATCACATAGCCAAAGCCACATCTGGGCCCTTTGTTTTGCACATGCTCACACACACACACACGCACACACACACACACACACACACACACACACACACTGTTATTGTTATTCATTTTTCCCGGCCTCTCGTCCTCATCACTGAACTGATTGGCCTAATGAATGGAGCTCAGTGAGCGGTAATGTGTCTGAATAGGCCACTCCAATCATTAGCCAGCCTACTTCTCATATAAGAGGGACATATGGAAAAGACGGAGTGATGTTTTTGATCACAAAAAATACAATTTTTGATGTGCAATAATGTGCAATCTAGTCCTGGAAAGCACAATGGTTCATCTATCTTTTTAAATAAAGTTTGAAGCACCAGAGAGTGGCTCGACGAAAACAGTTGTTTCATATCATTCAATTCTCTGATGCCAGTGCTGCACCCTTTCAGTTGACATTAAAGCAGAGAGCATGCATTAGAGCGTGTTCACATGGGTGTGTTTTGTGTCTCGTTGCAGCATTTGATTCCTTACTTTTCTCTTTGCTGTATGTATATACAGAACAAAAACACCTGCACGGTGGGCATATTTCGCTTGTTTTGTCCCAGACTTTGCCGCTTCATTTTCAAGTCAGGATCTTTGAAGAGTTGCTCCAAAGCATTCTGGGATTTTCACGTCCTTATTTCTGTTTCCATCACCTGTTGAGCCAGTAAAAAACACCTTCCATATACGTTAAATAAATCTGGGATATCACTGTGTTGATGGATTTAAGTTGTTTTTCTTCTCACCTGTTCTCATGCTCTGTAATGAAGATGCACCGGTTGAACATCGGTATCATTCGTCGCCCCATCGGCAAATAATACGGCATGTACTAATGTCAGAGAAGAGTTTTTTTTACATTTTAAAAAAAAATTTGACAGATGAAATCGCCTCTTCCTGAATTTGTTTCCAAAATTGAGTCGAAACTTTCTGTGATTTCCAGCGCTGATTCAGAGGAGAGACTAAACCGGGACACACAAGCCACCCAGAATGATTTGTTATAATTCAAATCACAGCCATGGTTCATGATTCAGAGAGGGTTAAATATCATGGACGACCAGTGGCAACATGTTCTGAGAATCAGGCTTTATACAGAGTCTTATGTGGAGAATATAAACCTGCTGAAAAAAGGGTGATGAGTGGAGTTAAATGCACTGGTATCTAATGTTTTCCTGTCAGAGTAGTTCAGCTCTTCACACCACATTTCTAATTTACAGGTTCTACTGAAAAGGTAACCGTGTACTGTAGCAGCAGCTCCCGCCCCCTCACCTCCATATACCTGGATGGATGGTGCTGTCAGGTGGTGTTTGGTTCCTGTGAGTCTTGCAGACATGTAATGCAGCACAAATCCCCTGCAGCCTTTGATGTGAAGTCAATAACGATCTAATAAGGCGTGTTGGCAGGAACACGTATGTTGATGGGTATGAGAAAAAAACCTGCAGGTGAGACAGCTTTTGCTGTACGATTCACCCTCAGGCTGTGTGTGATGTCGGCTCTCCATGGCAACGGCAGGCACAGGATCTGAGTAATGTAAGGTTCATATATAGGCAAGCTCAGCTGTGGTATGAACCTGTATGTTTACCCCTTAAGATGTAGTCTGAGCTGAAAGATAGCATCTGTGGAGGCGGGAGTTTCAGGTTGTGGAAACCTTTTGACCCAGGGATGGATAAATTTACATCACTACAGAGGAACAGCAGTGAATTATTAATGATTTAATGAATAATAATAATATTATAAAGGGCGGATTATACCTTTAAACCACCGTTAATATCACTCCACAAGCGCTTGTAGAAAAGAAGGCGAGAGGCAGAAAGAAAAAGGTGACGTATGGTTTGAAATGTCAAGGGAGGGCAGATGGAGGGAGGAGGAGGAGGAGGAGGAGGAGGCAGCCTGTGGAGGAGAGAGAGCCACAGGTGAGAGGGCGCCAGCCTCCCAGCTCTGAGTTAATCACTCCTTCTATTTCTCTGTCAGATCCCGGGAGGAAGGAAGGAAGAGGAGGTGGAGAGGAGGGGTGGGTTGGAGGGAGCAGCTGGCCTTGCGGCGGCCACAGGGAAAAGAAAGCTGATTATCAGTCTCCGGCTCTTGACTTTTTGGGGAAGAGAGCTGGAACGCGAGTGTGATTTCCTCCTCTGTGGTTTGCGTTTTTCATGCACATTTATGAGAAAGGGAGGGTTATGACTTTGTGTGTGCGGAGGGAGATCACAATTCTCCACATGTTTGTGTGTGAAACTAGACCAGTGTAACCACCGCTGATGTGTTTGCACTGCAGGAATGATGAACAAGCCGGTTTGATATTTGTGTAGCCGGTCTGAGAAATATGAGGCCTGGAGCTCCCCTGTCACCCACCTCCCTCTCTCTCCCCCCCTCCGCCTCTGCCTCTCTCTCGGCCTCTGGGGCATGTGTGATTTATGAAGAGTTTACCCTCTCCCTTTATGAGTGTGCATAAATAATAATGTGACTTGTCACGGTGCAGAGCCGGCACCGCAGTACCTCAGCTGGTGGCTCGCTTTGTGAGTGTGTGTACATACCCTCAACAGGCGCACATACGCTCAATCACTGCGGCTGATGGGACAGATGTGAGTGTGTGTGGACGCACAGTATGAAGGCAAAGAAATGACAAGCCGAGCCTTCCCTGTGCTGCCAAAGATCTTTTTTTTTCTGAGTTATCCTGAAAGATGAACTGTAATGATTCGGGTCTACACATTGTTCTTTTCTTCAAAACCTTTGCCCAGGTTGCATTTTGGTGCAGTGTGTGAGCGTGTGGTCATCTAGCTTTAAAACCTTTCTCTGAATGTTTCTCACTTTGATAACTTTAAGTATAATAGCATAATCACCCTCAGCCCCCCCCCCCCCCTCGACATTTAACAGTATTTTTTATTAGCTGTGTTTTAGTTTGTGCAAATAATGTAATATCTGGGTCATCGCTTGCTAAATGAGCATGAATGCTTTAAACCTGCTGCACCAACAGACTAAAAACAGACTGTATTTTCTTGTTATGTCAGTGTTTAGATCCGCGTGTCAGAAGCATCAAAGACACGTTATGTTCAATGTGGAAGCACAAGCTGCTGTTTGGATCTGCTGGCTTCTCTTCAAACAGACAGAACGAGACATTTAAAGGTTCAAACAGTGATGTCTCTGAATGTGATTCATTGTTTTGAGAGAGCTCCTCACCGCGGGCTCGACAAGTTGCATTGTGCATTTCGCTCGTGAATGGCAGTCAGTGTGCCTCTTTACCCGCCTATGGTTGCTTCTCTTATCTTACACACTGCCTCATTTGACTGTGTGTGTGTGTGTGTGTGTGTGTGTGGGCCCACAGCCAGGTGTGTGTGTTCCTGAGAGGTAATCCCCCACATCTGGTAGTGTGCCGTATAGATTGAGGCCGCAGTAGATGCAGGATTAGCCCCGCTCTCACCGGTAATACAACCAATTTTCTACTTGTTTAAATAACACAAGCCTAACATTCCTCCGATGAACCCTGCGGTGCCTTGGAAACAACTGAATATGTGTGTGTGTGTGTGCACAGGCGAGTGTGTGCAAAGGTTTAGTGTGCCGTTTGTGCCCTTGAACATGGATTAGTTATTAGGTACATGCTTGAATGCATGTTAGTACATCTTTGCATGTGGTGTTTGCTTTGCATCAGTATACTGAGTCGAGTAAGAACACTTTAAAGGATTCTCGTTTGTCAGTGTGTTGTAATAGGTTTCATGATTATATCTCAACTTTTCCAAGCAGCTTCATGTGGTTCAACAGGAAATATTGAAACTTTGGATGGGGTCAGGTTTCTGTATTGGTATCTGACGATCAAAAAGCACCCTTTAACTACTACTTTTCAGGGGCCCCGCAGAAATGGCTGGGCCCCTGAAAAGCCCTCCCAGGATATGAGTTAAATCAACGTATCCACATTCGATCAGTACTGTTGGAGCTAGCCTCCTCCTGGCTAATATTAGCTCCCATCAGCCACAAATGTGTTTTTTGCTAACCTTTCTGGACCCCTCCCTACAAATGAAACATTCTTAATATGCCAGAAAAGGGTGCAGGTTAATTGTCCTGCCTGTAGCTCTTCATACATTGGAGTGTAACTAATAGCATTTAGCTGCTAGTCACTTCAGAAAAGCAAATAACTGTCTGAGCCTTGTTTCAAATCGCCGATGCCACGGGTATCAGGAGGGAAGTTTTCCGCTCAGGCAGGGTGAGACACTTCACCTCTCTGTACCTGAGCGCTGTCAATATTCATCACGCTTTACGGCCGTGGAGAAACCCATTCTCTGCACATTATCTCTGCTCTTTGACGAACAGCTTCTGATTCATTCAAAGAGGGGGGGGGATCTCTGCTGCTACCTGGAAATGAGACTTTTCAGACATCCTCAGGCTCTTGGAATTCAGAGACGGTAAAAAGATAAGTGATGCAAATACACCGTTGAAAGCCATTCAGCTTGGATCATTAGTATGTTTCCTTAACTATCCAAGTACGTCGGATGTTCTAAATGGTACCTTGATGCGGCGCTGATGGCCTAGCGGTGAGGTTGCACCTTGGTTTGGAGGCTATCGTCCTTCAAGTAGGTGGACGGTTTCAAGTCGGACCTGTGGCTCCTTTTCCTGCATGTCTTGCTCACTCTCTCTCTCTCCTGAATGTCCTACTGTATCCACTGTCCAATCAAATGTGTTTAAAAAATACATCTTTAATAGGTACCTTGAAACTAATCTTGATATTATTGCAAATATAAGTTAAAAATAAGAGTACGTGGAGACGGACACTATAGGAAAAACGTTAAAACAGAGACTTAAGGGTACCTAAAAACAGACCCGACCACAGACCTGAAGGGGTACCTTGAAACCAAGGCGAGTCATACGCTAGCTTTTTTAAGAGGATCAAAAACCGGTCTGTATTCAACAACCAACAAGAGAACCCCCCTGTGCTTAATATTTAGTAAGATATCACACAAGGCTATTCAAGAGGATATGTTGATTGTTGTAGTGTGTGCATGCAGAGTCCCATCTGTTGATTGTTTGGATTCAGCCGTGGCGCTTTCAGAAAAATATACCTCCAGTCAGGCTGTCGGGTAGAGCGGGCCTTCATTTTCTGCAGACGAGTGAAGACACCGATAGTGGAAGGATTATTTCTTCTCTGATTCAGACTTCAGCGCTTAAAAAAGGAGATCCAAACTCGTCTCCGTAAACCTGTACTTTGGCGAAAGACAGTGTGTGAGTCAGAAGCCCCTGTGTGTGTGTGTGTGTGTGTTTGTATTTATGTGTGTGTACTGTATATGTGATTTGCCTCAGTGTGTATGTATGGGAGATGATTGGGTTAGCGCCACACTACTGTCAGGATGCCGCGCGCTCCCTCTGAATTATGCATCCCTCGTTCAAAGAGGGAATGAAGAATAGTGCGAGAGGGAGAAAACGCAGAAGAGGGAGGCAGTCGTAAGATAAATGACAACAGCACAAAGCAGAGCATCTCAATAGAGCGACGCACACACACACCAACACACACCAACACACACCCACACAACAGTGCTAGACAGCGATGAGAGAGGGGAAGAAAAATGGGTTGATTAGTACCACAGAATGAAATAGGGAAGTGTGTATGTTTGTTTGTGAGCTCGTGTGTGTGTGTGTGTGAGATGCTTATGTAAAGGCCGGAGGCTGGAGTGGTACCAGCATGCAGTAGCGTTTGACTAAAGCAAGGGGGCACTGTTCATCCTCCTACAGCGAAAAGTGTCCACATGTCTGATCCATTTTGTGTTGTTTTACTGCTCAAATCTTATTTAACAGTGCGAGTACATCCCTTATTATTCATATCAATGTGTTTGTGTTGTGTGTATACTGTATATGTGCTGCTTTTGGCTCATTAATTCTTAGCAAGTGCATCAATTATTGAAAATGCTCAACTGTTCCATCTGGGGAGCTGCAACATGTAAACCAATCTACTGTTTACAGCTGCTTGGATAATTTCATATCCTGTCTGTTAGAAATTAAAAAACCCACACTCCATGCTGCGAACTCTTGCCTCTGATTGGCTGTCCTCCGCTTCAGAAGTAGGGATCATGATGATGATGATGTGTGTGTGTGTATTGATCAGGGTAAAGACATCCTGTCTCTAGTGACGGACGAGGGGTTGAAGGTCATGTTTGACTACAGCAAAGCAGCCTGGGAACTTGAAAGGGGTCAGAGATAGACACTAGGCATGCAACAATTCTCAATAAGATATTGAACCGTTCGGTACGGCATCCACGGTTCAATACTGACTTGTGAATTGTTTTAACGGTTTGGCGTTGAACTAGTTTCCGCGCGTTGTATTTCTCTCTAAATTGGCTCTGTCTGTATGTGCCTGTGTGTGCCTGTGAGTCAGGGCGCAGGGATGAGGAAACCCCGCTCGCCAAGTGAGTTAGTAGCCAATCACCACGCGCTAAAGTTTGGTGACGCTGACAACAACATTACTTTTAGCATGGCGAGCAGTGAGGAGCAGACAGGCCCGGGCTGTACCTACTCAATCTGTCAGTAGACAGTACCTACTATCTGTGCTGTATACTGTTAGTACCTACTATTCAGTAGGCAGATATTTGTTCCTACTTCTTCTGATTCATTCAGTAAGGAAGTGACGTCATTTACGTTTCCCGAACCGGCCGCATCCACCCGTTTTTTTTTTATTTGTTTTTTTTTGTTTAGCGTTATTCAAGAAGAGTAATGCGCATATACAGTCAAGTAAACAAAAAACAATATCACAATGTAAATCAAGTAAAAGATTAAATAACTAAATAACATACAGTACATAAAGCAAAGTACAAATGAAAGACAGTAATATACAGAATATAAAATAAACCAATAAAGACGCATTTAAATAGTGAAATCATTATTTAAATAGTTAAATCATTATTTAAATAGAGGGAGAAAGGTTTTATAATAATTCAGATATTTGTTATATTTTCTGTTGTTAATTAAAAGTAGTGATTTCAGTCGGGACTTTAACTCTAGATTAAAAATTGATTCAATTAATCCACGCTCGTTTGTTTTGATTTGGAGGCGCACATGAAGTGAAGATTTACGTTTAATTTTGCACAGCATTGTGGGTGGTAAAATACAATTCATTTCCTGTAAGCACGCATCCGATCCATACTGCATGAAACCCGGAAGTTAGTATCCATACTGAAATGTTCAGTATACTGAGGTGGACCCAAAAAATGCCTACTGAATGACCACGAAAGTTCAGTATACTGAAACTCCATACTGAATAGTACGTACTGCCTACTGAACTGTGACTATTCGGAAAGGGCCCCGGAGTGGCTTCCTGAAGGGCCGCCAGGGCCGGTACAGTGACAGTCTATAGATCATACAGGCTGCAGTCATTGCTCAAGTAGCGTTACACTACAGACCAGTTTCTGATTTTTTCGAAAGCCTCTCTCCCTCATTATGTCAAAAACATGCATTAAAGATAACTGTGGGTCCGCGAACGTGAGAGGGAGAGATAGCTATACGGGTGAGCGAGAGTCGGGGAACGTGCCATTACGCATGTAAGTGGACGGACAAGAAACAAAAAGTGAAATTGATCATCTGCTCTACAGTTTACATGTTAAACAGTGAAGTATGTGAACTACATGGCAGGCTGCTGTCTGTTAACTAACTGATGTCTTTCAACATCAACTGAGTGCTCCTCTGTCTGCGCATCACCCTCACTGCTCTTATTAAAAACTCTAAACTGATCATAAAACACGTCTGAACCTTCAGTGTGAGGTTTGATGTCTTTTGAAATGTTCTTAAATCGTTTGAGCTGCTGTTAATACCCAAAATATTTACAATACTGAACATTATAAGAATAAGAGAGGAGCGATAATCGTAACTAAAAGAGAAATATGACAGTATGCCACCAATGCACTTTTTTGTTGACATTCATTGAGCTAATTGTAGTTTACTTCATGTTCAAACCTAATCTGACTTTGCAATAGGCTGAAAGGAGAGCACTTGAATTTGTTTTGCTTCAAAGTAAAATAAATAGTTTTAAAATGAAAAAAGTAGCTCTCTTTCTTAATCCATTACTGTTCTGTAAAATTAGCCTAAAATACTTAACACTGGAAACATTTTAACGGCCCGGACCGTCAGAACCCAACCGAACCGTGACCAAAAAGCCGAGGTACGTATTGAACCGTGGGCTGACTGTATTGTTGCATCCCTAATAGTCACACATGGACACATGGACACGCACTAATGGAGAGAAGTCAGAGTGAGGGGGGTGGGTGCTCCTGAGCTGGAGGGGCTAGGTGTCTTGCTCAAGGGCACCTCAGCAGTGCTCAGGAAGTGAACTGACACCTCTCCAGCTGCCAGATTCGGTCCGCACCTTAGACCAGAATAGGATGCAACCATAAGGCAACCTATTAACATATTTTTGTTTACTCTCTCAATCTTACCGGTAGACCTTCTTCTACTTCTTCTTCTTCAACTGCAACAAGTTGTCTTCCCTTGTTAAAGGTGTGTTTGCGTGCATGACAGGAAACGTGGTTCACCTCAACGTCAGTGAAGTCTAAAATCTACTCTGGCACAGGACGACGTCATTTGATGTAATGTAGGTTAAACCAAAACGGGATCACAAGGCTCCATAATACCCATCGCTTAATCAGAATTAAGCAAAATACTAATGTGTTATAGTGTTACAGGATGTGTGTGGGTGGTTGTGTATTTTCCGCTCTATAAGATTGGGTGGAATAAGTGTGTGTATTTTTTATTTTTTTGCTAAAGGCCGCATATATTGTAACATTTTCCACCTCCTAGGCAGTGTGTATGGGACTCCTCACAGGCGGCGTGTTTATCTCGCTCTCTGCTTCACGCATGGTATTGTGCGCTGCTTTCATGTATGTCATGATAATCGCCTTGGCTCTGCACACACACACACACACACACACACACACACAGAGTCTGGTCACGTTGAATACACACGCCACGTCCTGATTTACAAACGACCATAACATGACAATAAAAAGGCTTCAGTCATTTGTATTTGGCAAGGGTTCCAGTGTGTGTGTGTGTGTGTGTGTGTGTGTGTGTGTGTGTGTTATGGAAATGAGACAAAGGGTCACATTATTCAGCAGTAGTTGACATGCAGCCTCCCCAGGTCCATATCAATATCCCCCCCACAGACGCTGCAGGAAAAATAAGGCGATTTGTTACCTAGAATACTAATGGCAGTCAGCAGGGAGGGACAGAAACCTTTGTGTTGCGTACACACACTGTGAACCATCAAGGTGCCGTTCTTCATCCCGGGGTTACCGGGTCCTCCAAAAGACCGCAGTGGAGCTGCGTTCCAGGTTCTGAATTTCAAAAACCGCTGTTTGCTTTAGAAAAATAAAGCTTCTCCCAAGTTCCTTATCGTATTTGACAGTTTTAATGACTGCGGTCCCTTCAGTAAAGATCGGCTGATTGACGGCTTCTGCAACCAGACGTCTCAAATCAGCTTTTCTAGAAGTAAAATAAATTCTCTTTCACCAGGGGGGCACCACTTGGAATATTAAAGGCTCATTTAAATCACAGAAAAACAAAACAGAAGCACCAATTATTAAAATGATCACCCTAAGAGATGTCTAGTTATGCGGGTAGTTTCAGTTTGGACAAACTTTTGTGACATCCTCAGATTTTTGAGGGTTCAGGGAGCTCGATAAACCTCCAACGCTGCTGCCGGTAATTCATGTAGGAATTTCATCATTTTGAATTTTTATAGCAACAGAGGACAAATAAGAAAGCGTTCTCTCATAGAGACTGAGAAACAACGATTTGTAGTTTGTATAAATATGTGTTTATTTTCATTTAACATTGGTATGGGTTAATGTGTTCTCAAGACCCATACTAGAGTGAGAGACCGAGACATGTAGAGATCGAGACCAAGACCATAAATATCACTGAAAATCATCATCTTGTGTTTAGGGGGCGTGTCCCTCACTCAGACCGTAACACCGGGAAGATCACGGCCAAAAACTAAGTTATTTGTTTGTTTAGAAAGAGGCGTTTTCCTTCTCATCACAGTAATGACGTGGAGAAATAGCCAATCAATGATCGGTCTTGATTTAAAAGACCGCCCAGTCTGAGACAAGCTGGAGTCAAAATGCTTTCGTTTCTGAGATGGAGACCTTCAAAAAGTGGTCTCGAGACTGACGCCGGGTCACAGAATGAACAAATGCACCTGCTGGTTTCCTAATTCTCCCCTTTGGTGCTCCCGAAGCGCTCGCTCACGCCACATTCCCTCGACATTATTTCTTTCTGTGAACTAGAAACGTTAAAATTCAACCGCGCGCATATGCCGTGCTATTACTTTGCTGCTGTCGGATGCGTCGGATTCAGACTCCAGCTCGTCAGGAAGTGAGAGGCGATCGCAAAAGAAATTGAGTCGTGGTGGGATTTGGAGTCAGCTGTGTGAAAATAACGCAAACCCTTTTTCTCACCTTAGTTTGACCCTCGTCAGCATCCGTCAGCTGTCAGCCTCGTCTTCTGTGCCATTTTGCATTTTCCCTGTTATAGAACATTTCCCATTTAAAGATCCATCTCGTTTGGTTCATTTTGTGCGTTTTGATTTGGAAGATTTTAAACTGGGATGCATATTTTTATATTCCCTGACTGGGGGGTAAAGGCCGGGTTAAAAAAAACACGTGTTCAAAGTCAGCATGGAGTGAAATACATTTCCTCAAAAGGTCCATTCCTCTAAACCTCAGCGTGCTCCAAATGAAGCGACGCATGATTCATTCTGTTGATACTTGTGTTTGATTGAGTGATGAGAGGAAGCAGCAGGGCGGCCTTCATCCGCATCCCTCCCCTGCCTGTGTCAGCCATAAAAAATAAAAAAAACTCCCCAAAAGCAAATCATCATCATCGCCCCCCCCCTCTGCACATTAAAAGAAGTTGTTGTTGTTCAAAACGAATAAATCGCTTTTGATGGCGGCTCACGAGCGCGCTCTGGCACGCGCACATCACACCACGCTCCCAGACTTTTCTCTGCTTTGATTGATGCTGTCAGCGAGTTTGGAGGAAAGAGAGTCGGAGAGAGATAAGGGGAGGAAGAGGGAAACAGATAAAGAGGAGAGAAAGAGCTCGAGAAGCATCCATCAAGCGGCCGCAATCTGATTGTTTTCTTGGCGTGCCGTCATTTCTTTTCTTCTCCTCTACTTCCTCATCTTTTCTTTCTCTCTCCCTCGTGCTCACACTGTAACAGTCGAATCTCCTTTGCATGGCGTCGTCCAGGTGTCACCAAAATATTGAATCGCTGGAGGTGGAGGTGATGGATGATGGGTATCTCGCCGCCTCCTCCTTGCTTATTGTTTCCACACACACACACACACACACACACACACACACACACAGCCTCCGTGCTCCTCTTGTTGTTAATTGACACTCGTCTGTTGTTTTATTTCCATCCCTCGTTCCACCGCGGTTATTGCTTTTCATTAAGTGGTCATTTCCTTCGTCTAATGAGAGCGTCATGCCGCCGCGCGCCCATTTATCAAACCACGTAGCCGCGACATCTCCGCCAAACACACACACACACACTCCCCTCAGCTCTATCTGCCATCATGTCGCTGTCTCAATTAGGATTGTTTGTCATCCCTCTGCCCTCCATCCCCTCTTCATTCGGCCGCCCCTGTCTCATTGTGGCAGCCGTGTCATTGTGTTTGACAGCTTCTCATTCTCCTGTCAGATCTCATTTGACTCTTAATTCCAGACGTGCTCACCTCGCCGTTGGCCTGTAACTCCTCCTTGCAGCCTTTACCCGCAGATTCCTCCAGTCAGATATTTGTTTAAGATAAAGAAGAAGAAGAGTTCTTCTGCTGAAGTGGCATCTGCTCGTGTGTTCTGAGGTTTGAGAGAGAATGAGCTGTGAATCCAGCACAGTTAACACACACACACACACACACGCGCACGCACACTTGGCAGAATGCAGCAGGTCTCACTCCCACTGTCTGCGAGATAAATCACATGAAAGCCTCGCTGTGATTGTGCCACAGTGGAGACGCCGTACTAACCTGGCGGCTTGTTTCCAGCTCGCTGACATTCCAGAAAATCTCCACGTTTAGGCCGTCACATTTAAGGTGATTTTTCAGTATGTTCAGAATATCTGAGTCACAATTCAACCTGTTGTGTATGCGTCTTTTTGTAGCTGGTTGCTGTGTTCGATGAAGTCCACCGCTGGAGGACAGACAGCCCCAGAGAGAGCATGTCCAACGGCTACGCCAGCTCCACCGCCAGCCCCGAACCGCTCGCCTACTACCCCCACCTGCAGTACGAGGAGCCGGCCAGAGGGGAGATCGAAGTGAACGAGGCCAGCCTCAAAGCCAGTATGTCCCCTCTCCTGTTTAAGTTTCTGTGTTTTTCAATCTTTAGACTGTATAAAAGAAGATAGAAGTAGCCGTCATATTGTTGCTTCACCAGAAATCACCATATTTGGACCGCAGGGTTAAGCTTGCGAAGAGCGAGGATACAGCAAATGCTAAGCTATCAACTTAACTCTGTGGCACAGATTGCTTAGCATCTGTTTACGACGCTAATAACTGGCTGGCAACTAACATGCTCTAAAGCAGTGGTTCTAAACTAGTGGGTCGGGACCCTCAAGCGTGTCACAGAGCTGTTTTCAGTGGGTCACCAATGTGTCAAAAAGAGGATGAAGCACTTTTCTAAACATGTTTTTTTTCCGCTCCATCGCTATTTTCTGTCACATGATTGGTCCAAACTGCACAATTTTTCATTGAACAACTCTGATTGGTTGAAAAATATCTGGAATTTGCGATGCAATATCTCATTAAGGGATTGGTGGATTGCCCTAGTATATGCTCTTAGACAACATGTATGTGGCAGAGAAAATCAAAAGTCTACTTTACAAATTTATTGAAGTTTGACCAAATACTTTTCTCCGGCCGCCAAAGTGCAAACCGGTCATTTAAAGGAGCCGTACGAGGAGCAAACATTTGACCATTTATTGAAAAAGACTTGCAACCCTAAATGTTGAGCCCATAAACAAATAGGAAATGTTTGTTCAGCTTAGAAATTGTGAGAAATTGGCTTCTTTCTTCTCTGGCGCCATACAGTCAGACGTCCTTTTGCAACCATTGGATACGCCCCCTGCTGGCCGTTAGGAAGAATGCAGGTTTTAATAACTTCCAAGAGGCTATATCCTCTTCTCACAGACACTGTCAGGCTCATTATAATCATAGAATATATATAATCAAGAATATATATTTGGTCTTGCATACTTCTTCACTCTGTGATGTTAATTATTAGTAACCGTTTTAAATACAAGTCAAGTTTCTGCACAAATCGCTAACATCATAAAGCCCAATCAACACTTTGACAACCTTTTGTGCACGTGAGAAAGTGTGTCTTGATGAACCAGCAGGAGGTGTGTGTACTTGTAAGTGTTGGCCTGTATGTGTAAGACAGAGAGAGAAATCAAGAAGTACATTTATGGAACAGCTGGAAGTCTTTCCTGCAATGTGATGGTGTGTGAAAACAGATGCAGTGTCGACGCAGCGTTCTCTCCTTTCGTTCTCACTTAACGTTCTTTACTTTAGTTCATTCTTGCTTTAGCACGTTCCTCAGACCAACAGGAAACTACTGCAGAGTATCTTTTATGTATTTAGAAGTATCCTGCTATTTAAAACGAGGCGGAAACTTTGACATTAATTTGTGAAAAGGACATTTTCCTCCATTTTTCTTGATGCACCCAACAGTCACTTTTTTTGATGCCACGAGTAGGCATACTTTCACAGCAAAACCCATTCACTGTTTTTGTCAAAGGAATTTGGTGTTCTTGAATAGAGCGATGTTTTTTTTACGGCTGTTTGGGGTTTAAAAAGCGTCTCGCACTCTTAAAACCGTCTTTTGCAGCAATTCCAGTTTTTCTTTCAAATGTATTTGGAGCCGTGGTTTATGAACGCCAGGATTCCCCTTGAAGTCCTTCCATGCTGAAATAACTTTGTCACACTTTCACTCTTTGGTTCAGGGGGAGTCTATTAAGCTATTTGATTTAACATCATGATGAACAGGAGATTAATAAGTGCAGCGCTGCTTCTTCATTTAGTCTTTGTCATGTCTTTGTTCTTCCTATGCTGACAAAAGCTTCCCTGTGCGGTTCATTAGCGTGATGGATATACTCCGATTCTGCGGCTGAAATAGTAAAAACCTTGATTAAATGTTGCTCGACTCATTATGTTGTCTTTTTAGAGCATGTTTAAACCTAATCAGGAGTCTTATAACACTAAAACTCATTACAAGCCTCCTTTTTTTTCCAAGTCAGAGTTAAAAATATTTATTTGCTGACAGTCTTTGGGATGTGGGTCGTGGTGGTGCAGTCAGACCTCAGGTTTAAAAAAAAAAAAAAAAACAAGCACTCAGACGGGTTCAAGAAGAGAGAGAAGAAAGATAACGTGTTAAAAAAAACCCGCAAGATGACGTAGTGTTGTAGTCAAGGAAACAGTAACCGAGACCAAGACATACCCGAGGCCAGAGTGTTCCGAGACTGAGACAAGATCGGGACATTTAGAGATCGAGGCCAAGACCAAAACCAGGGCAGGGAGTGACAGAGACCGTAAATATCACTGACAGGTCTTGATTTAAAATCCAGAGTCCGCCCGGTCTGAGACCAAGACAAGACCGAGCCAAAATGAGACGAGACATTCAAAAAGTGGTCCAAGAGCGATTTTGAGTACTACAACACTAAGATGACTACTTCCTAGATTTAGCAAGGGTTGAAAATATCCCGAGAGTTAAATCATTTCTGTCTCTGAATTAAAAAAAGGAAAAAAAAGAATGAAAGTTGGTCAGTGGTTTTACAGATTTTTATGGCTGTATTAAATAATTCTCTCTACCATTAAAACTCTTTGTTTTTAACAGTCTATTTTTGCCCCTCTGATTGTTCTGCTCCTCTCGGTGTCGAGCCGTTCTTATCTTTTTTTTGTCTGTGAACACGACAGCAGAAAGTCAATGTCGCTCTGACTGCGTGTCAGAGCGTGTAGAGTCGAGCTTTAATAGCTTAACGGATGTAATACGTGTTCCAGTGTCCTTAAAATGGTCATGTTTTACAGAGATAATAAATATATTTTTAAAAATCTTTTCTGTGTACTTAACCCCTGCAGGGAAACACGTCAGAGATTCTCAGCGGTTCGGTGACTTGATCAAGGTCGCGTCCATGAATCAAACACAGAGTGAAACTTGAGACAAAACAGAGTGTGCGGAAAGAGAACGTTTTTCACATGATTCAGAATACGACTCTGCAGAGTTATTTTGACTGACTGCTGTCCTAATGCTCATCATTTCGATGTAATTGTGGTGGATCAGGAGCAATGGATGGATCCGTCTGGGTTACAGTCTTCCGCTTCAGATACAAGTTACTATAAATACAGTAAAGCATGCTTTTTCTCTGACTTACAGAGATACATTGAGAATTGTTTGATCATAGAGTGAGGGTTTGTTTAATCACTGGGCCACCCCTGTCATTTTCCCCCCTCCATCTGTTGGCTGGAGTGAAACACAGAGACCCTCCCCCCCTCCTGTCGTTCATACACACACCTGCCCTTTGCCATCCCTCTCCCTCTGCCAGCTCTGCCCTATGCCCCTCTGTCTGGCCCCCTTCTCCACTCCACCTCGTCATCATTTGGCTACTCAACTATTCAGCTTCAACCACCTGCCGTCCAACACCCCTCCCAGCCTTCCAGACCCTGACCCCCCCCCCCCCCCCCCCCCCCCCCCCAGCCTCAAACGTAACCTCCTCCTATCCCGACCCTCCTTCTTTGTCTCTGCATGACTTCCAGCTCTAACTAGATTAGCACTGTAGCCTGTTAGCATGCTCAGGGTCCAACTGAGCGTGAATTACAATCCCCCCCCCCCCCCCCCCCCCCCTCTCGGTTTTGTCTTTAACCCAGTGGGACCCCCCCCCCCCTCCCAACCCCACTCCCAGCAAGCCCTTCACTCCAGCCCTGTTGAACCCTGACTAACTTAGTTATGATGTGACCCTGTGACGCCCCTCACAGAGCCGAATGTAGAGAGCCAAACTGATGCAATAAGGCCGCTTTTGTCCTCCTGACATGCACGCACACGCACACAGAATACGACAAAAGAAGCCCAGCGTGCAACTTAAACAACCCAGCACACCTAAAAACGGGGCACCCCTCCACCGCCGAGACGCTCTTTGTGAAATGTGTGTTTGCTCTCTGTGACAAGATCAGCTGTTAGATCATTTCTAGTACGCAGACCGTTTGTAATATCATCATTTCTGCAGAGTGTGACGAAGGGAGGGAGACAGCCGCACACGGTAGATTTCCAGATTTGTTTTTCTTCTTTTTTTTTGAGTTGAGATTTAAATATGAGCGCACATATAAATATTCTCTAAGTCTGCTCTTTTATGTTGAGCTGATTAGCATTCACGCATGCTACGAATTTTACCCTCATAACTGGATTAACCCATTTCTTTCCCCTACTCCGTCAGGGCAGGAAACACTGACTTTAAAAACACAACTCGCAGAGTCTTCAGGGTCCATGTTGCAGATGAAACAGGACCAATTTATTTAGAGTTTGTCAAATGTTAAGATATAGAAGGGAGGAAGGGGGTCAAACAGCTTGTTATTATGTTTCTCTTTGGCAACCTCAAGCTTCCTGTTGACAAGATGATGGCATGATTGGATCCACAAGTAAAAACTCCTCTCTCTTCTCAAACGGGTAAACATAAGGAAAGATGAAATGCAGGCTATAATTGATCATATACTATTTTTATGAAGAATCTTTAAGCACTGAATGTCACATCAATAAAAATGTGTTGATCTTGCTTATGTTAGTATCTGCAGCACCGACTAGCCAAAATAGGCTTTTGATCTTTTTGGCCTTTGGGATATCTGAAAAAAATAAACACTATCAACCATCATTCCTAATTGCAACAACATGTCACATGGTTGCATTGCTAAGCAGTCTAACTTTGCTGAATATGATACTACTGTATGCAGTGTTTCTCACACATAGACGATACCTGGGCGGGCTGCCAAAGGATATTTTCTGAGCCGTTTTCATTTAATATTTTATTTATTCATAAATTTGAGAGAGAGAGACAGAGAGAGAGCAGACGAGAGAGTGCAGGCGTACACAAGGACCTCACTGCTCCGTGCAACATAACAAAAAAAATACAGTTTCGGAGCGATATAGGACGCAGCACCCGCCCAGTGAACGTGAACTCCACCGCCCAGGTACCATGTCATTCTGTGGGGAAACCCTGGTAATAGCCAAAAAAAAACGTCCTTTCCATGAATTCCTGATATCTTTGAGATCATTTCACGGCAATCAGGCTCTGATATTTTTAGGGTTTTACCTTCCACACATGCACCTCACAGCAGGAAGGTTCTTAGTGTCGGATGTGCGCTAACATTTTGAAACACTCTTTGTTGTGCTAGGAGAGTTTAGGCTCTGACTTTCTTGGACACTTTTCAGATTCAGTCATTTGCGTTCAGACTTCAACCCCAACATGGGCGTTGTGTGGCGTTTTCAGGAGTTCAGTGCACGCATGAAAGGGGCTTAAAATAAAAGTAAAATAAGCCCTGTCCTGCAAACACTTTAACTGGGTTTTCATAGCCAAAATAAAGTCGACATTAAGTAGAAAATATCCAAATAACTGTTTTTAGTCTACAATACAGACATGAATTCATTAAAAATGTACATAAACTACGATTTAGTCTCTCTGCAAACCCCATGGATGCTCTAATCAAACTATTTTCTTAATCTAGTTCTAATCTTTAACGTGGTTATGGTCAGCATGTAATCGCAGTGAGTGCTGGTGGACAGGACAAGAAGTCATCCAGTAATCAGTCAGCCATCAAAGTGTTTGTGTGTCAGGTTTGGCTGCTTGTTTGAACAGGGTGATTGGACTTCACACTGCCCCAGTGGGATGATTAGACCCGCATTGATCTGCTGCTACACGGACACAAACGCACACATACACACACAGACGCGCACACACTTCCAGGAAGCGAGTCCTTATCGCATCATCCCATGAGCAGCCTGAGCTATCGATTGGGAGAGAAACAAGACCACCCTGGCCTGTGGCAGGAAAACACCCGCACAAATATAAACACAAACAGAAGCCAAGTCACTGCTCATGATAAATATACACACAAGTAGAACACACAGACACACTGATTGTTATGTGTAGCCTGACACTCACACACACACACACACATGCAGTAGGACAGAAACATGATGCATCCGTGTTTTGATCCTGCCCTGCTGGTGAACTTGAACAACTGAAAACAGGAGCATATTCTTAAAATAAACCTGGAGTTGCATAAGCAGCCTAGTTAGACCCAGAGAGCTACAGATGGAGAGTCTGAGGCAGATAAACACGGAGCTGGCAAAGTTCACAAAGCCTCTTCAGGTCTCTCCAATTACACAAATCTCAACGGAAAGATAAGGGAGGAACATAACTTGGGTGTGTTTCAGTGTGTTCCCGTTTTGTTTGTCTGGCCTTGAAGTGGTCGCCAAGACGAGTGTGGTGGGTGAGGGCTATTTAAAGTCACAGGGTACCTTGTGGTTGTGGCTTCGGTTTAGCAAACCAATGTTGTTGTTTTTTCGGGTTCCACCTCCTCTCCAGCCTTTTGGAGGCAGACTGCATGTAATCCTAAAGTAAATAAAAATACAGCTCAACTTTTGTGTATGTTGTTCAGCTCTTCAAGTCTACAGCTGCAATAATAGTGTATTAATGAGGGAAAAGAGTGCCTTAAACTAGGGTTCTTCTTTTGTTAAGATGTTTTAGTATCCTGTTGAACAATCAGTATTTCAATTTTTTAAAATTGACAAAGTAGATTACATCTGCCCTCTGCTGCAAGACATCCTGTTTTGGCTGAAATTCATTCAAATGTAGATACACATGCTGTCAACATGAGTCCAAATGTTGCACAAAGGGACCCTCTAAGATTTTCTTCCCATTGATGTTTACGTTTTGAATTATTAGAAAACCAGTTCATTCAACCAGTTCCTGAAGCACGGTGGAGTTTCGGTGTCTTCCAGTCTTTGAGCTTCTCCAGCGATCCTTTCTGTCACGATGGAAGACACTTTTAATGACCATTTCGAGTCCATCAGTGGAAGAAACAAGACATTTTACCCATTTGACCCCCCCAAGGATTACATAGCAGCCATTCCTTTGTTGTGGCTTGTCATAGACCGCCTGCTGAAGCTATCCAATTGGTGCCACTCTAAAACCGTTGGCTACTTCAGTTTTTAAGAACCGAAAATATGTGAAAACAACAACAATACCCTTTAAGGATTCCAGCATGCAACATCTTTCAGTTAAAAACAATTAAAGGGTACGTTCTATCAAAGTATTGATCCAGTCTGAAGCCCCTGTCAACCGCCCCTTCACCGTTGATTAGTAATGGCTCAGAGACAATCTTGTTTATGACGGTCTAAACAATGACTGACCTAAGAGAGTTAAAACTGTCGATCTCGTCAATACCTCTGACTCTCTGCGATGCCTTTTGACCCCTCAGAGGTCTACACAGGTCAAAGATCAAAGCTTATGACCCTCAGGTTCCTTCACATGGCCAGGCCGGGTATCAGGGCTCTTAAGTGGTGGGAGGATAGATGGAGGCGGATTTGACTCGATGGGCAAATGGAGGAGGATTTATTGAGTTGACCGCGGGGTAATGGACCCTGACTGTGGCCTTGGTCACTTAACAACGTTGCATCAGTGACATTGTGGGTGGAGTACCAGTGTGTAAATGTGTGTGTGGCATTACTATAGGTAAGAAAGCTCGTTTGTAGACCTCATTTTGAAAAATCCATGGTGGCCACTTTGGAAACATTACAGTCGATAATTCAATCTTGTTCAAATCTGCAAGAATCAGACTTTCCAAGGTCTAACTCTAAGCCCAGATATCCATGTTGGTACTTACTGTCTTGGACTTCCATTGGATATTGTGCATTTCTGCGTCAATATTTACCAATATGGTGGGAAAATTAATTCCCACCACCAGCATCGCGTCCACCAACCTGGCTCCAAACACTTCTGCAAGCCTGTTCGTGTCAGCATTCACCTTTTTGAAACCTGACCCTGCCGTTAAGTGTACTTGCTTGTCTTTATTTTTAGATCCTTTCACTTCACATGTGTGTAATGAACAGGTGGGTCCAGTAAGTGGAGCAGAGAACCATGCATTACGTTTTACTGCTTTCTATACATGGACCCTGTTAACTTCTAAACGTTAGCATGTGTTGGTCTGCAGGATCTGAGGAAGTAGAAGTAGTTCCTTCTGCTTTTGTGTCGTGGAAATGAAGTGCCATGGCGTTCTTTTTTTCATTAATTACCATGTTTTATGAATACCACAACTGTTTTTTTGATAGCAAACAAAATGTATACTATACTGTGGATTCATCTTTCTTACCAAGGTGGCACTAGCTGTTGCTGTGAACTTGGCATTTTGTGGCCCCTAGCCCCCATTTAGTTCCACCTTGTCCAAATATGGTCACTTTTCTGGCTCCAAAAAAAGTACTCAAGACATTGGAGAAAGTTTGGTCTGTCCTGCGATCCAGCCCAGCCAAGATGTCACGTATTCTTACAGATTATTCCGAGGTGAAACAGTCGAGCAGCACATTTCTCGAAAAGTTTGTGTTTTTCTTGACAAATCAATGTTCAATAAGAAGACGAGACAACTATCCTATAAGTATGCTACGTTGACTTTTAGCCCCGCAGATGTTTAAGTAAATAAACTTGGCTGGATGTTTTCTGGCTCATCATCATTGCAAATATGGAAATGTCCTCAGGCAGAAGTTAGCAAAACCTCGTCTTATTCTTGTGCGATTATTGTAATAGTCCATGTTTTGTCGTTGCCCCAGACAGAATATCTACCAGCTCTACAGTATATTGACTTTGGCTGCAAGCTAGCTAGCAACTTCCACACTGACCCTGTGTGGGTAGTGTGTATTTGCATGGTTGCACAGCTCAATGTCAGCCTCTGAATGATCTCAAAGACTCAGTTGTTGTCCTTATTTATTCCTATTCAGCATAATCAAAGATGTCTTCCTCTTGTTTAAACAGTTCTAACATGCCCTGGTGTGCCTTCGACTTTTGTCCTAGTTTTCGTCGTAACCACAGACAGCTCTGACTTTACGACTTTATGCAACCCGGCCGCCTTCAAAACTTCAGTCTGAAAACAACCTTAACAAAAGACTCATGTTATCACATTGAAATGTATCTGCAGTGTTTGACCTATTTTAGATGCAGACAAGATAAATAGATAATCAGATGAAACCTTCGGTGCCTTTGAGCGCTGTGTGATGTATTTTTCTGACGCCTTTTGATGCCAACGCTGAGAAGGTTCCTTTTATTTTATTTTTTTTACCCCCCAAAGATGTGCCTGTGTTAAATCAAAGCACATTTCATTTTTGCAAATCATATTGTTTCTGACTGCGTTTCCAAACCAGATGAGTCTGTGCACACTGTTCATTGTCCCAGTAAAGCAAAATATGAGAAACTGAAAGTTAGAGAAAACCAGAAGAGGCCTCGAATCCCAATTAAAGGAGACAACTTTGAAACTGTCATGCTTTTCAACAATGTTTAATTCCCAGAGTCATGCTTGTGTTGTCAAAGGGGGATTTTGTTTTTTTTTAAACCTGGATTTTGTGAATATTCTGGGGTCAAAAAAGGGTACAGAAAGTTGTCGTTTCTATCAGAGGATCATTTTAGTTGGAAGCTGCTTTTGGACTGGAAAGCCTAAAACTAAATCTCTCACGACAAATGAACGAAATTGAAGTTTTTAAACTAAATGGGCTTTTTGTACAGCCTGACCCATTAATTATCAGCTAGCAGCTTGTCTCCTGCCTTCAAATGATGCGATCTGCTCGAGAAAATCTAAACTATAAAATAGTTAAAAAATAATAATAAAAAAATGACTGCACAAACCTGAAGAAAACATCAGAAGACTCAACATGTGGACATAGTTTGAGCCATTAAAGAATTTGTTCTTGTGTCTGGGCGGGTTGGATTGACCATTTTTCATCTGTCTACAATCACCCCCCCCCCCCCCTGTTTCTTTGCTTCGTGTTCTCCTCCTCTGCTCTCTCTCTATTCTGACCACGTTAGACCAGGACCCTGTCTCTGACCCGCCAAAGAGAGATTGATTACAGGAAAGAAGAGAATTTTGTTTGCCTTCCCTTTCCGTGTCTCTGAGATTTCGAGGTTTTCTGCCTCCCTCCCTTGCTCGCTGTCACCATCTCTGTGGGCTCTCCCTGTTTGTTTACCTCACCCTCTCCTTTATTTCTCTCCCCTGTCTTTATTTTCTCCTCTGTCAGGTTACATTTAAAAACAGCCCCGCTATGGGTTTTACATCCGCTACTACCAGCCTGCTCCCTTTAGGGTGGATATGAAAAACCAAGGCAGCACAAAGATCCAAATTAGATTCTTTTGAATTGTTTCTTTGAGGATGCAGAGCTGCCCATGTTACCTCTCCCTTCCTCCTTTGGCTGTAGGGAGTGTGTGGGAATATGTGTGTACATGTGTGCATATAGAGGCCACAGCTGGTAAGATGAAAACGTGTGGGTGTGGGTGTGACACTCTAAGGGTTGCGACTCTTTAAACAATGGCAGTCCTTCAAAAAAGCCCAAAAATAAACACTTCTTCATTGTGCTTTCACGGTGTGTGATTTCCGTTTCATGTTTCCTTCATGTAACTGTACTTCATTGCCATATAGCAAATGATGCTTTAGCTGTCTTCTTGCAAAAAAACAACAATTAGGGATAATTTCTTTAAAGGAAAATGTGGGAAAAAACTGTTATCTTCTAGTTTGCCATGAAAAAAACAAAATTGCAGTTAAATATTTAGTGGAAAAGGACTTCCAGGGGTGTGTTTGAGTTTTCTATTCTTTTTATGAATCCACAGTCAGATCTACGCTTTCAATTCCAAACATGCATGGTGTAGAAATTATCATTCCTCCTCCCCCCCTCTCCCCCGTTTAATTAAGTTTGAACAGTTATGGATCACAAAGATTCTGAAAAACGGCTTCATTAGAAGCCTTCACCGAACATGAACAGACTTTTTTTTGCCTCTAGAAAAAACGAGGCCTCCTGGGATTTTACTTTAGTGGGAATTAGTTTTAAGTTTATAGATAGTCCTTTCACCTCCCGCTGCTGACATGAAAACACAAATAAGGGTTTCATACTTTGTAAATGACACACCAACGCTATTTAACACACTTCATGTTTGTGCTGAGCAAGCCAGCTCTCTGCTCGTACTTTACAAAATCAGCAAATACTTAATATCCTGATGATGTTAAATAACTTTCCTGTGCGCTGTTGTTGGATGTTTAAAATGTAATTAATTGTGCACATTCTTTATTATTTAGTGTGTTAAATGTTCTGCTGACTCTCTCTCTCCTTTTTTTCCTCCACGCAGACACACCTCTTTTGGTGAGGAGCAGCAGTGACTCTGCCTTGGCCCCGCCCCTTGAGGTCAGAGCCACGCCCACCGTCTCAACTCCTGATGACTACAGGAATGAGTCTCCTGAACCAGTAAGTTGTAGTGGCAAAAAAAAGTTGATATTAGAAATGGGGTGGGATGTTTTGTTTAAGCTGGTCAGTTCAGGATGCTGGTGATGTTAACCAGCCAGTTTCCCAGTCTGATTTCAATCAGATGAACTCAGAATCCAAATGTTTGAACAGAAGTAAGAGAAAATGGAAAGGACAGACATTTAGTTTAAAAAAGAATAACAGAGGGATGCACATATTACATTTGCCATTAGGTCTCTGGTGTGTGCTGTTTCCTCGTAGAAGATAAAGAGAGTGAGTGAGTGAATCTTCCTCTCTTGGTCCAGCTTCAGGCCTCGGGCTGTACTTTGAAAAGCTCTGCTCTCTTCCAAACATACCGCCATTAAGGCATTGTTTGCTGCCTTTTGTGTGTGCGCGCGCACAGTGGACAAGAGGGAGGCTCTGTTAGGTCACACTGTTATGTCAGTGTTTGGAGGACACGGTTCTCCCCCGTCGTGTTCGACACAGCAGTGACTCAGCATCAGCAGGCGGCGAGCAAACACAATGACAAAGCCCATATTTACTGTCTGAAAAATGTCAGGCCTTGTACCCTTCAAACAACACTGAGGCGCCAGAACGAGCGGGCTCGTTAAAGATCATTTAAAATGCCCCTTACAGAAATCGACATCCCTTTGCATGATGCACAGAGAACAAAGACTGCCTGGGTTAAAATGAGTCACATGGTTGTATCACTCAGTCATCCATGGAAATGGACCGAGGGATCGAACCCTCGACCTTCCGTGTTGAGAGACGACCGACTCTACCAACTGAGCCACAGCCGCCACATCTCAGCAAAACACTCGTCCTACTATAATTTTCACAGGAGAGAAAAGCGCTAATCCACCGACACAATTGATATTTTCATACTCAGAAAGTCAATCTGATGAAGTGCATGCAAAATGCTTAAACACTGTGTGTGCTCAAAACAGTTTGATACAGAGATTAACAAAGCTTACTGCAACTTTGCATTTCTAAAGTTGTAAGTGATCACAGTGTTTCGAAATCCTTCAGCTCACCTTTAATCTACATTTTTAATTAGAGTATTTAATGTGTAAATGCAGCTGATGGCAGGTAATCCTTCAGTTTTAGAATATCAGCTCCCATAGCTGAAAGAAATCCACCCTCCTCTCCTCATTTAGTGGATTATATTAAAGACTGGTGCATGATAATGGAGGGGGTACAAACAGAGGGGCTGCTTGTCAACAGGCAAGGCAGGCGACTGCTTGGGCCCCCCCCCCTCCCCGAGGGCTGACAAACTTTACACAGCAGCAGTGGCTCAAAATGCGCACATTTTGCAATGACAGTAGGAAACCTCCCTAATGGTGCCCCATCTGACAGCACTCAGTCACGAGAGGTGACCGACTCTTATCAACTGAGCCGCACAGCTCGATGCAAAGATCTGTACGAGATAATTGTTTGTTTTACAAGTGTGATCAACTGTGGACCGAATAATTACTTAAAGACTTTAGATCACAAAGCCCAAATTTAACTTTCAGAGGATGATGAAGTGAAATAGTTGCCTTACTGTGTGTGTGTGTGTGTGTGTGTGTGTGTGTGTGTGTGTGTGTGTGTGTGTGTGTGTGTGTGTGTGTGTGTGTGTGTGTGTGTGTGTGTGTGTGTGTGTGTGTGTGTGTGTGTGTGTGTGTGTGTGTGTGTGTGTGTGTGTGTGTGTGTGTGTGTGTGTGTTATGTGTGTTGTCGTACGGCTAGAAGTCTGTCACAGCTCTTGGCCATATTGAGTCTCGGCTCTGATGGACTTCTAAAGATCAATACACAATCACTTCATCCTCACTCATCCACTGTACCACTCCTCTGCAACCCCCTTATCTTTACACTCACCAACTTACAAGTTACACACACACACACACACACACACACACACACACACGCACACGCACACTTCTGTCCCCTTTTGTCTTGGAGGAGATATTGAAAGCTAGATAAAGAGTAATTAAGACTGATACAGTGATAAATATGCGCCCTGCCCCTTTAATTGATTCTGCTGCCTGTTATGGTGAAGGCAGAGGGTGACCTGCTACACACACACACACACACACACACACACACACACACACACACACACACACACACACACACACACACACACTTTTCTTGGTCTTTCTGTCTTTATAAGAAGACTTAATGAAACCAGCAAAAGGCTGAGCGGTGCTAAACGTGCAGTCAGCCTTTTAATTGATTCAGACCTCCTGCTGTGTACGTCCCGAATAAACGAGACATTTATCAGCGGTAACCGGCGCGTTCTTCTTCATCTCCTCATCCTCTCCTCTTGTCCTGCTTCCTTCGCTCTGCCCTCCCAACGTTTTTTTTTTTTTTTTTTTTGGCTGATTTTCAACACCTCGAGGTGCACTGATGCAATGCATGTTAACACAGCAGAAAGTCAGACTTTAATATGTTACAGTCTGTCTGCTGTTCCCTCAGCCGTGGCGTGAAAAGCCCACACTGTAAAGGGGAATTCTGGGATTTTTTTAAAGACATATTTAGGAGTGTAAATGACGAGCAGGTGGGAAAAGTTTGGGAGCTGAGAGTCTGCAGCTGTGACATCGGCTGTAAGGCTGTATTTGAATCTTTCAGGATGAATCCACTCAAACAGAGAACGTCCGGTAAACTCTTTCGGTTTTGCCGCAGCATATGAAACAGAAAGTTCCCCCTTACCGTCGAGGGAAGTTTCCTTTTTTGAATCCAGAGACAGCTTGACCTTTTTTCTCTTCACAGCCACCAGACTCCATTGTCAAAATCAACCATTTAATAATGCAGGACACAGGAGTTGCTGTTTAACTTCGGAAAAGGAGCCTCTCTGTGTGGAGTTTGCAGGTTCTCCCCGTGCATGCGCGGGTTCTCTGGTTTCCTCCCACAGTCCAAAGACATGCTCGTTAGGTTATTTGTGACTCGAAATTGCCTGTAGTTGTGGCTGATTGACTGGCAAACAGTCCAGGGTGACGTTGGTTGCAACTCGCCTCTCGTCCAATGGCAGCTGTGATCAGCTCCCGCGACCCCGAACAGGAAAAGCAGTATAGATAATGGATGGATGTTGTAGTGGTGTATTTTAAGACAGCCATTTCAGCTGCTCCTACGAGCTATGGGACCCCAATTATATAAAAAAAAAGTTGGACCTAGGTTTAAAAATAATGGAATTGCTCTTTGACTCAAAACTGAACAAGCAAACAAAATCCTGACGACATCCTGAGTCTCCTCACATGATCATTCCTCATGCTAACAGCTGGACGCTGTGTGTATCGGTGTGTTGTTCTGCGTATGTGTGTGTGAGTTTGTGTTTTGGAGGAGAAGACGGAGTGTGACCACGGCGGTCTGTTGATGTGATGGATATGATGAGGGTCAAGGAGCACCGGCTGACACACCGAAGTTGTGATCCTGCAGAGTACATACATACAAACTCTCTCTCACACACACACACACACACACACACACACACACACACACACACACGCTATTTTTCAACCACCTGACACGCAGCAGATGACTACAGCTGCAGAGAAAACACACAATAAGAACCACACACCTCATTACTCATCCGTCTGACAAAAAGCCCCACACACACACTCACACAAACACCTCATCTCTCATAGGTGCTCACAGCGCTGTCACTCACACACACCTCAGAGTGCAAACAGCACCCCAAAAACACACACACACACACACACACACACACACACACACAGAAACATGCATGGCAGTGTGCAGCACAATAACAGAGCAGACAACCTGTTAGTCGTGCTTAGACGGGCTCCTCGACAGGTCTCTCAAATTATTTCTGTGCGTTTGTCCTGGGACCACAAAGACTGTCACTTAAACGTCGCTCCGAAAAGAAAACAGATTATTTTGAACAAAATAACTACAAGCCAGAGTTTCTTAAGAACAGCTTCTCGTGAAACCGCTGAAGTCCATCACAGTTTTCATTCTGAGAGCTTTTTGACTGTATTCAAATGGAAGTCATTGTTAAAGGGGACTATTATATGTTCAGGTTTTAACAATAAATGGGTCGACAGTCGCTCAGTCTGTCCCAAAACCAAAGTGCGGACCAAATCTGGAGATTGCTCTGGTAGCTGGAGAGGTGCCAGATCACGTCCAGCAGAGGTCCGCACCTCCGAGGTCGACCATGGGGCGGTGCTAACAAAGACAAAAAAAAACAAAAAACAGTCTCCCTCAGAATCCACAGGATATTTAAACACGGCACGTTTTTTTTGTTTGTCCTTGCACGATAACCACAAAGTCAGTAGATGGACTCATATCTTTTGGCAAAATAAAAACGTTTAAATTTGGCAACGTTAGGATCTACTATCAGGAACAAAGGGCTGAGAGAATTTTACAAACCTGCACTGATTGAGGGCCAGCTTCCAGATGTTTAGAATTTGTACTGAATTGTAAGCCGTTAAAAATAGGTTTTGAGGTTTTATTCACAGCCCTGGCTCCTAAAAACAACCAGACACGCAGTAGTTTTCATGCATTGTTTGTGCAGCATCAGTGCTGTTAGTAAAAGTGGTTGCATTGTGGTGACACAGGAAGCCTTCTTACTGCAGTAAGTAGTTTATAAAGTCATTCAGAGATGAACATTTAGACGTATAAAAGAGCTGTTTGTGTTACCCACGTATCAATAAATGACATCCATACAGTGTGATCTCCTGCGTGTGATCTTTGTATTACACCATTACAGACTACAGCCGAGTGGGAGGGATGCTTATGGCTCTAGTGCGTCGTCGTCTTTGTGTGTGGAGATACGAGCAGTGCGAGCTGATTGGCTGAGTAGCACAGAGCTGCTGTTTTCATGTCTGCGCGGACGGGGAGTGTTCTCAATCAGGGATTAGACTCACACTGGGCATTATGTCGTGATCCCTTAATTTTTGAAGCCTTAAATAAAAAGGTTTGTGTGTCTTTGTGTGTGTGTGTGTGTGTGTGTGTGTGCTTCTGCTTATATACAGTAATACTAGTAGTGGTTTTTCCTGTTATGCTTCATGGTGAAATCCCTGTAAAACTGGATATACGGCAAGTGCAGATGTGTTGTTGAGTGTGTGCATGTGTTCACCTGCTCCCCTGTGTGTCAGTGATGATGACCTGTGTGTGTGTGTGTACTGTGTGTGTGTGTGTGTGTGTGTGTGTGTGCGTGCACTGACGGAGGAGGAGAAGCCTGTGTGTGTTGGCTAATGGCATTGCAGGGAAGATTCACAGCAACAATAGAGCCTCCAGCTCCTCTTTTCTGCCCCCGCACACACACACACACACACACACACACACACGCTCTATTGTGGGGTAATCTCACACTGCCCAGATAAGTGGGTCACTATTTGTACTGGCAGCATACACGTGTGTGTGTGTGTGTTTTCATAAATAACCATTATTTTTAGTGTTTTTGCAGCTCTGCAGTCACTCAGTGAAGGTAATATCTGCAGAGAATTTATGCGTGGGTGTGCGCGTTTTATAAAGCGTGTATTTACTCTGTGTGTTTGACAGAGGGTCCATCGGGGAGTTGTTGGGGGGGGGGGGAATAGCCAAGGAGCGGGCTGGTGGGCGGGAGCTTTTTAGCCATTAGTACTGGTGACACAATGAAAGTGACAAGGCAGAAGGACCTAATTGCACCCGTCTTGTCGTCAGCGAATTTGGGGGCAATTTGGCTCTCCCGCTCCTTGAGTGTGTTTGCAACAGTTTGACGCTCTTCCTTTACCTTCTCTCTTTCCCCTTCGTCGTCTTTTATTAGTTTCCCCCCCCCCCCGGGGGTTGTTTATTTTTGTCGACTTAGAGCCTTGCCTGACACTGGGGCAGAGGAGGGATGGATGGAGGGAGGGAGGGGGGAGGGAGAGGTAGACAGATAGAAATGTACACAGAGTGAAGGAGGGACAGCAGCGTCCGGCCGTCGTTCGCTCTTCGCCGTCTGCAAAGGGTGATTGATTGCGGCATTAGATTTTTTTTTTCTTCTAATTGGCGCCCGGCTGCTTCAAATGCACAGACTTTCTCTTTGATTAGATAGATTAGAAGATATAGAACTCAAGCTTGACTGTTTGTGTGGTTTTTTTTTTCTTCTTCTTCTTCCAGGAAATCAACCATGTTCTGAAAGGAGCGTTGGAGCGGCTGCGCGTAGAAGACCCCCCTGCTCATTACGACCCCCCTTCCAAGATGAGCCAAGTGAACTTCAGGTGAGAGTGTGTGTGCAGGTGTGCGTTCGAGGACACATCACACCGCGAGCTAAGAACGCTGTCGTGATGGAGACGAGGATTAACACTCACAGTCTTTGTTTGACAGCCTGACACTGACGGGATTAAACTGTCTCATGTTTGTGTGACACCGTGTGTGTGTGTGTGTGTGTGTGTGTGTGGCTGTTGTTTGTGTGTTTGTGCTTAAACAGAGGTGAGTTATGAACAGGTTTACGTCTTCCACCTTATTGGTTCCTGTGAGTACACACTCTAAGTAATGTTTACTCTGCTTGTTGTGAAAGTATGACGACAAGGCGACTCATTTGTTTTGCAGTGAACAGACACAGCTCTGTCAGTCATTTTTTAAGATGTGGTACTAGTGCCACATTAAAGAAAAACAACTTGTTATATTACGAGAATAAACTGGAAATCTTAAAGGGACACTTCACCCATTTGCTTTAAGCTTTGTATCATTAGAAACCTCCGTATTTCTTGTCTGAAAAGCAGCCTCCGATGACGCAAAAATTGTCATTTTGCGTCATCGGAGGCTGCTTTGGTTGGCGGGGGTGAAATTACATAGCTAGTTCCTCATGTTTTCAACCCACCTGTAGGGGGTGGGACCTCACCCCCAGAATCTAAAAGCAACTTTGATTCAGACCACCATGCATCCTTTAAGGTTCATGACAAACTGTGAAGCTCTGACTCACCAGTGTGAGTCGTACTCTTACGCTGGTTCACCTTATATACTGTATAAAGCAATACTTGGTCTGCTTGAACACTATCTACGTGTTTTTAGCATTCAGAAAAGTACCGGACAGTATTCATTATCAGGACATCTTCTTTATACTCTCACTCGAACAGAAATTGTGAAAAGGGCTTTTGTGTGTTCAGCATGCTCCGCCTGCACAACGACTTGAAACTCGAGAAGGGGGAGTTTATCTTTAAGACATTACAAGTAAAAAAAATAGTCCTGAATCGCTTGTAATGAGGGAAACTGGCTTCAATCATTTCAGACACTATTAGCTACACTCACCTGTCAGGAGTGTGTGTTTGTGTGTGTGCAGGTGGATGAATGTCTTTGTGTTTTGTTTGTTTTTTGGGCACTTTGCTTTCAGACGTTTGGCATAATGGAAGCTTTATCTTTGTTTCTCCGGGTTGTCAGACATGCAGCTCCCACGGCAACAGTTCAAACCTCAATCAGAGCCCTTTACTTCTTAAAGTGTTGAGGGTAAAAGATGATTTCAGAGCCGGATTCTGCAGCCGAGTGATTCTCCGATTGAAAGTTGTCCTTTTTAAAAATAACTCGCAGTGCTTTGGGAAGGACTTGGCTGAAGTGGCAGATGGTGATTTTTCAGCTTTTTACAGTGCAGCGGTGTCTTGACAGCGCTGTGGTACAATGGAGGCACGGCTCCCACAGATAGTTTGCCATGCAAACAGATGGTTGGCACGTGGAGGAAGCCGCGGTGAGCGAAGCGAGTGCGCATTCTCAGGCTGTGAGTTTGTTCTGTTGATGGAGGGGAAGTCAAGCAAGAGTGGGAGCTCCATCTGTCTCACTCCTCATTGCTCTTATCATGCGTCCCACCGTCCCTCACCTCTCCCTGCCTTTCTCTCTCACCCCCAGTGGAACCACTGTGTTTGTGTTCCTGTCAGTGGGATGCTAAAAAACGGGTGAGCGGAGCTATTCTGCATATTAGCATGCAGCGCTAACAAGCCACTGCTGCCTCTGATGAGCTTGTTTGTGCCGTCGTTAGTTTCTTCAGTGAATGTAAATGGAGTGGAGCTGAGTGTGTTTGTGCCACACACACTCTGCGAATGCATCATTCAGGATCGGCTTTGTACCAGTGTGCATGCGAGTGTGTGTGTGTGTCCTGATTGTTTACCAAAGCAAATTCACTGAGTGTGTGTGTGTGCATGGGTTGTGCACATGTGTAATTTAGACGTTACTGTGTTCTCTAATAGATGTAAATGTGATGCATGTGTGTATCTGTGAATTCAATTTAGAGGAATGTGACTGATGGTGTTTGTGAGCATGCAATAGATGTAGCAATAAGAATGCAAAGTGTGTGTGTGTGTGTGTGTGTGTGTGGGTGGATGTGTGTGTACTGTACCCTGTGTGTGTGTGACCCTGGTGGAGGTTAACGAGAGCAGCTCGACAGTGACAGAGGAGTGTGTTCTAATGATCCCAGCTAGTCCTTGGGCTCCCGTACGGGGCTCATAAACCTTGAACTTCCGCAGGCTTTTGTTGTCAGGGCTGCTTTCATTTTTGCATTAACAGCCGTGCAGGGGGAACTGTGCAGAAAACAACACCTGCGTGTTTCTTGGCCTCCAACTGAGTTTGCTCTTTCAGGATCGTTCTTCTTTACTGCTCCACCAGCGGGTTCAGAGGATGAAGGAGGGGGGGGAAAAATGGATGGCTCTGCTGAGAATGTTTAAAACAAGATCCAAAACCTTGCAAGAACGAGTTGAATTCTTTTGAAAACATGTCTCAGGATGACTAGCTCAGATGTAGAGCACTGGAAGTATTTACGTCGTCTCATAGGAAGGAGGCCCAGGTCTCCTTGTGGAGGCTCCCTGTGTTGTAATGAGAAGAAGGCAGCATGACCAGATGCTGCCTTTCTGGTTCTCAGGCTCCCAAAGAGTTCACAATCTAACCATCCATTTTCTTCCGCTTATCAGGGTAAGTCAGCCGAGGCTTCCTTCTCCCCAGCAACGTTTTCCAGCTCCTTCTTATGGATTTCAAGGCATTACCAGGCTAAACAGGATATATGACTCGAACTCTGGGTCTACCCCAGGGTTTCCTCCTAGTTTGACGTGCCCAGAAAACCTCCAAAGGGAGGCGTCCAGGAGGCATCCTAATCAGATGCCCAAACCACCTCAACTGGCTCCTTTCGATTACCAACAAAAAAAAAAGTTTCTCTTGAGGAGTTTTCGGGCCAAACAGTTCTTGGGACTTTTTGAAGAGGAGCTGTCCACTGTGGGAGTTCCCTGAGAACGTGAGGCAAACTTACATTTTGATTCTTCGTAGTTTGCATGGACAAGATTGTTTACCGGTACACAGGGGGAAAATGATGATTTAAAAAAAAAGTGCACAATTCAGTGCAAAAGGTCTGCAAACTTTCCTCCAGAATCAAATAAAAAGATTCCTCAGATTTTCAATTTCCCAAAATCTGAAACTCTGCAGTGACGAGTGCAATTTTTTTGTGGCCTTTTATGCCTTCAGGACAGTGGATAGAGTCAGACATCGGAGAGAGAGAGGGAATGACATGCAGGAAAAGAGCAACAGATCGGATTCGAACCTTGGACGTCCGCTTCGAGGACTGTAGCCTCTGTACATGAGCAAATGCACTTTAAACTTACATTACACACCACTGAAATGCTGCAGGAATCATCCCTTTATGTAAGATGAAAAGCAGAGTCATTGTCTTTTTCTTTAGTAGTTTTGTTGTTGTTGTTGTTGTTTATCTTTCTGTTAAAAGGCACAGTTCAGGACTCTGCAGAGATTATTAGAGGAGCTCATTGTGTTTCATCTTGATTTGCTCTCCTCCGTCCGTCTCTCTCTCTCTTTTTTTATATCGCCTGCTCTCGTCTTTTGTCCGGCGGCTAGATTGGGTATTTGAGGAGCAGGTTCAGATAAGATTCAGAGGGGCCAACCTCCAACACACACTCCCACAAAGACACGCACATTTTCTGGAAAACCTGTAAGCTCATTTGTTGGCCTATCTGTACGGCCTAGAGGAGAATGCAAATCGATTTTGGAGAGAGACTGGGAGTGTGTGTTTGTGTGTCTTACTGTTTCCTGTATTTGACGAGCGACTCTGAAAGTGTGATGAGCTCGGCTACCAGTTAATCTGTATGAACTTAAACTAAACTACACAGTGTCTTCCCCCCAACAAACAACTGGAACTAATGAATGTCTCTGCCGCAGTTTCATTTGCACATGTACTTAAACTATTCATTATGAAGTCTATAAAAGTTCAGTCAGTGGTGAAAGTTGTTCATAGTGTCACAACCTGACTCTGAAGGCCAGAAACAAGGGAAACATACGGTTTAACTTAACGGTGCTTACCAGAAGAAGAAAATCAGCTGGCTCTACATGAGTCTGTATACAGAGGTGATGACATCATGTATTTGTCCTTAGCAGGTTCATTTTTGATACAGCTGAAATCTTCCCCGTCTGAAGTTTTTGCCAACCCTGCTTCACTTTCTGCAGAGAGTGAAACACTATTTGATTGACTAATTAAAGATAAGGTTGTACTAATGATGCTCCTGCCACTCTCTATTACTACATTTAGGATTTTGTATATCCTGGTTTTCAGTGTCTGTAAAGAAGTCTCGGTGCATGTGTGTGTTTTTTGACAGCTCCATGACGAGGTCGGTGGAGTTTCCAGCTGACTGGGGCCCTCTGGGTATCCATGTCGTCCCCTACTGCTCCTCTCTGAGTGGACGGTAAGCGCACACACACACACACACACACACACACACACACACACACACACACTCATAATTAATGTGACTTCCATAAGGAAAGGCAGATGGCAATGTTGACTTATAGACTTGCATAACGAATTCAAGCGCCGCTGGCATGCAGTCATGAAAGTGTTTACCTCCCTGGATTCATATTGACTCTTCAGTGTGTGTGTGTGTGTGTGTGTGTGTGTGTGTTTCAAGAACCCTGGGCCTCCACATTAAAGGCATCGAGGAAAACAGCCGCGCCAAGAAAGAGGATCTCTTCAAGGCGGACGAGTGCATCGTTCAGATCAACGACACGCCGCTCCAGGACAAAACCTTTGCACAGTGAGTATACTCCATCCACATTCAGGGTTTGAAAGCAGCCATGTTGAGGTGTTTTACTTTACAAAGCCATGTCATGTCATCCAATCAGCTTTCACTATTCATTAATAAATATCTCAAACTTGAAGCTCTGAATGTTAGAGTGGTGACCTCATCTTCTCTCAGCATTTCCATTTTCCGAAGTACACTCTCTTGTCACTGAAACAACTCTTAATCCTCTCAGTATTTTGGATATTTTGTACACCAAACACATACCTCAGAGGTGCTAATGAGCTTCTGTTCCACTTTGTCTACCCTGATTTGTTTGCCAGTTTCAGGGCTATGTTGCATGCGTTAGAAGGTATTATTTCACACATACGTATATACCTGACAGTAATCATAGGCCAATCCTTACAGCAGAACCTCCTCTAGCTTCCATTTGACTTAGAACAAAATCATATGCTGCAAAATGAACATGATGCCCCACCGAAGAAGACTTGAAACTAGAGATTTAGACGATAAAGTAATCAGGAAGATGTTTACTGAGGCGATAAATCAGCTCATTTTCTTTTGCAATCATTTGAGTCGCCCCCTGCTGGCCGTTAAAACAACAGCAGGGTGAAGGCGGTCCTTAGTGGCATCATTTTTGGAAACGAGAGTCTGCGTCTGCTCTGAAGACGAGAGGATCCGCTTCAGAGTCGTTAAACTGATTGATTCGTCCTCGTGAAATTGACAGGATGCAATCAGGGAGATGATTCCATCAAAGAGAAGAAAAAGAAACCATTCTGTCGGGTCTTTTTTTAAATCTATAAAAACAAGCAGTCCTCTTATGATTGCAGAGTGAGGTTTCTCTCTCTAACAAAGCTGAGCACAGATTATAGCTTGACCTTAAACCAATCGAAACCAATCCTAGAAATAGACTTGTCTTTTTTTTTATGTGTCAGGGATGTAATTAGAGGCTAAATAAAGCCCCAAAAAGGCAGAACAATAACATCTTTCTGTGTTTGTGTGCCGTGTACTACCTCTTACCTGCCACCATTGTTACACGATATCTCACCTGCCGTTCAGTTTGTCTCCTTTATCAGCACAGACAAATCCCTCTCATTGTGTGCCTTTACTATCTCTCCACCACATCTCTGCTTTCTTTCTGTTCCTTTCCTAATTTTCTCCTCCCACACCTCCTCGTCCCCGTCCTCGCTCTATTCTCTCCGTCCTCTCTCTGTGTCGGAGCTGAATGGGTTGTCTGTGCTGTGTGGCTGTTGTGCTGATGGTAGTCTATTAAAGCCCGCTGTAAGGTCTCTCCCACATCTGACAGGGACCGCGGTGTCCCAAACCAGCTGGAGGAGTCACTCTGTGCCCGATCCAAATTGAAAACACAGCTCCATTTACGATGCACAAGCCGTTCTCCTTCTGTGCGCCGCCTGACTTTCTCCCTCTTTGTAGTGTTCCTCCAGGCAAATTGGCACTGTTGGCTTAAGTCTTGTGCTGCATGAAGTGCCACAAATATGATCATTATAACTTTTTTAGTACTGAACTGGGATTATTTGATCATTCAGATAGTTTGATGAGGACCCTGATATTGACAGAGGCTTGAAAATAAAACAGACTGTTTATTATTCAATCTGTAAAATGTAGATTAGCAGGCGAGCAAGTCGTCCATGACGCATTTTTAAGGTTATTGCACGCCCCATGCGCCGACGTTTTTGTCCTCATCGCAGCAGCCGTGTGTTTGGCCTCGACCATCGCCGCTGCATGTTGTCGCCCGCTCTCTCCTCCCAACATTTCCTGTCTCTCTTCAGCTGTCCTGTCTCATAAAAAGGCATCAAAAGGACCAAATATAACAACAACAAAAGACAATTTAAACCATCACAAACAAAGAATATCACATCTCAAATGCTATTCTGCAGACACATCATATCCTGCAGGATTCACCAGTTTATGTTATGTTCTATAATCTACATGCTAACAGGCTGTTGTTGAACTTTCTTCTGCCTGAAATACAGAATAAGACAGAGATGTATAATTGCAATGTGACTTTTTCTCGTTCCTTCATTTGACCTTTCTGTCCCCAGGTCTCAGGAAGTTTTCCGCCAGGCAATGAACACGTCCTCTGTGCGTCTAGAAGTCGTCCCGGTGGGCAACAAGCATCGCTATGAGAAGAGCCTCATCGGACAGCTCTTCGACGGCAAAGAGGCCGCTGCTAAAGCCAAGAGTCCCATGGTGGCCCGGGCGAAAACGGAACCCCAGCCAGAACCCAAACAAGAACCCAAACCGATCAGCAGACTGGAAGCGAGGCAGCCGGATACGCGCGCGAAGACCCCGGAGCCATCTGCTGCGATAAATACACCACCTCCATTGCCTCTGTCCGGGCCCGTGGAGAGGGTCTCTCCTGCACTTCCAGCCAGAGCAGCGAGCGCATCACCGTCTCCCAACACCCGCAGCCAGAGCCCCCTGACCAGTAAGAGCCCCGTTCTGTCCAACCTGGCCAACAAGAAGGGAGGCAAGAGGATCAAAATCGACCTGAAGAAAGGTAAACAGGCAGCCTCATACTGTTCTGTTTGATACTTGAGGAAGCTCTCTTATTGGTTGTTAACTATAATCACCATGGTTGTGAGGACAACGCAGTCCGACGGTGGTGGCTGGGCGTCAGGGACGTCAGATGGTAGTAGTGCCCGATCCCCTCGCTGGAGGTTGGGGGAGCCCCGTCTACTCGAGAGCTCGGCCTCTGCCGCCTCCTCGGCTTCTAACACACTGCGACAGCGAACAGCGGCGTGAGCCCTCAAGTCTCTTGTGATTTCAATTTCACATTTCAAAAAGAGCAAACAGAAAATCATTTCGCAACGCTTGCATAAGGTTCAACTCACACACTCCTATCCCTTCCTCGATAGTAAAAATGATCCCTGGTCTTTTTGAGGATATTTTAGCTTATTTTTAGTTTTCTTCCACATTTCTTTTTCTTATCTCATAACAAGGGAACTCAAATCTCCTGAGCGTCTCATTTGGAAATTCTCAATGTGATATTTCCCCCTAGAAGACAGATTTATTTGAGGTATCGATTTTTGGAAAGAAATAGTTCCATATATGGCTCATCCCCCTGAAAGAACATTAAGTCACTATTGAAAGTAACTTTCCATCGTGAAGACATTTTCCATTTCTTAAGGATAACCTCACAGACCATGCGTCTGTTTTTACCTTTTAGGTTTTAACCCAGCCTGAATCAGTCTGGCTTCCCGGCCGCCTTATCTCTTATCCCTCTCAAACACATCCGTGCAGGAGCTGCTGATGTGTCGATAACACTGGAATAGCTTCTTTGGGCTGTGAATAGGCTCTGTTCTAGCAACCTGTAGTGTTACGGGGCATTGAAAAGGATTGCTGTAATTGGGCTGCATGCACACGCCCACACATACTCGCTACAGGTGCCCGGAGAAAAAGCCGGAGACACTCAGATGAAAGGATGGAAGAAAAATGGGCTCCACACTTTTCAGCTCTCTCCGCCTTTTTACGGTCTCTTTTTGTTCCCAGCACCTTTTCCATCCCTCCTATTTTCTTCTCCTTCTCCCTCCATCTTTCCATTGTTTGATTTTGTTCCCCCCCCCCCGTCTGCCTCCATCCCTTTCACTCGATGCAAGATCAGAGCGGGGGATATTATGGGGTTTCTAACACCCTCTCCCTTGGCAACAGGCTCTTTCTCTCCCTGATTGACAGGCGGTGAGGTTTTAGGTGCGCTAATGTAGGGCAGGCAGAGGCTTAGCTCGGAGACCAGATAGCATCGCTCACCGCCTTTAGTATGCCACGCCGGCTTTGCTCTCACACACACACACACACAGACACACACACACACACACACACACACACACACACACTCAGAGCGTGGCACATTTCACTCATGGCTTGGGGCTTGTGAGGCCGTGAAAAAGGGAGAGGGTGGAGGCTCTGGGGGTTGATGGCTCATGCTTATGTGTGTGTGTGTGTGTGTGTGTGTGTGTGTGTGTGTGTGTGGCCCCTGAAATACACACAGACACACTTGTAAGTGTATACACACAGATAAAACCAAGCTCACACCCACAAGGAAAATCTTTGTGGAAATCACGTTGCATCCCCAGGGAGGGAAGCTAGAGAAGGGAATAATATCTCTCAGGTTCTTCTCTCTCTCTTACCCCCCCCCCCCGCCTCCACCTTCCTCCCATCTTCTCCCTCTGCCTCCCTTCATCAGCCACCGTTCGGCCTGCTCACACGTGAAATTAAAGGCAGAGTCTGTCTAATCCGGCTCGGAGAGAAGCCTTCTCCCGGCAGCTCAGAGGATGAGCCAGGCAACAGCCCCCCCCACGCCCCCTCTCTCCTCCAGAGGAAAGCAGACTCTTAAACAGAAGTTAATGTGGTTTAAGCTGCTCAAACTGTGGACCAGGTTCGTCAGGACCAGAGAGGGGAGAAGTGAACAAAAAGGGAGACGAGAGGAAAATCAAAAAAATGTCATAAAGTTAATGAATTAAAAAAAATCTTCTTTTCCTCCAGGTGCAGAGGGTCTGGGCTTTACCGTGGTAACCCGAGACTCCTCGGTCCACGGGCCAGGGCCGATCCTCGTGAAGAACATCCTGTCCCGCGGTGCCGCTGTCAAAGATGGCCGCCTGCAGCCGGGAGACCGCATCCTGGAGGTAGGATTTCCAAAAGTGATGTGTGGCCGTTTTTTTAAAGGCACGGCAAGATTACAAAAAAACAGTCAGCACAGCACAAAATTCTTCCTGTTCCACAGATCAAACCTGGAACGCAAAAAAGTCCCCCGTGTCACAACCAAAACTAGAATAATAATAAACGTGTAAATGTGTATTTATTGGATTTGTTTGCATCCATTGTTATATCTTAAACTTGAAGATATTAACCACATAGGCAAATACATTCTTGAAAAGTATGATGTGTGGCACCTCTGACATGTTTACAGACAACATGATTCTCTACAGGTGCACAGGTTATCTGTCATGATGCCTAAGTGACTCAGAACCCGCCTTAAGCTAAACTTGGCATTTTCAGTTACGGAGGATAACCCGAGCAGCTGGAATATAAAGCCTGTTAGAGCCACGGCGAATACTGTACTGACTTTGTAGATCTTCGGTAAACACGACCCGTCGAATTGATCCTACAAATCCTGAGTTGTTTTGATCCACACTTTCATGCATCTTACATTTCAAGTTCTAAACCTATTTCATGAGCGTGGAAATGTAGAACATGAAGTGTCATATGTCGCTGACGAAGCAGTGGGAGCAACTTGGGGATCCTAGAGGATGTGAAAATATATGATTATAACATCATGAATGGTCAAATTCAAATCCTTATATCCTACAGATGAACAGATTTCTACTGTAGAGTGTTTTAGGTCGGACTTCTTTCTACAGAAGAAAAAGTCCGCTTGACGTTTATGAAGAACCTCAATATTGTAGACTGACAACCTTTATGAAAACCATCATTAGAAGTGTTTTTTCTTCTTCTGCCACTTCCCTCAAACGCTCTAACATGTTAAGCGTTGTCCTCTATGAGTGTGGTTTGATACGTGTTGTTGAAGCTCTGCCAGTGGATTACACACCAAGGCTTTAATCTACTCCCCTGTGCGTTTGTTTTCTGCTCTGTTTCTGTTTTGGTGCGCAGGTGAACGGAGTCGAAATGACGGGCCGCAGCCAGGAGGAGCTGGTCGCCATGCTGCGCAGCACCAAGCAGGGGGAGAGCGTGTGTGTGGTGGTGGCGCGGCAGGAGGACATCTTCCTGCCTCGGGAACTGGTAAGAGAGTGTGAAGATGCAAAAAACACACAGCTGGCTGAACCTCCAGAGTACCCCCACTTCTCTCTCTCCTTTGCTCTGTCAGCTTCTCTCTCTTCATGGTCGTCACTCTTTCTGTCTCCTCCTCTTCGTTTCCCTCTTTCCTTCCTCCACATTGTGCCACTTTTTCCCTCTTTTTCTCTCCACTTTTCGCTCTGTGCCCTTGTGCCTATAAACACCACACACACGGACGCACAAAACAAACACACCCAGAGCACGCTCCAGCCCTTCCTGTCCCTCTTCGGTTTGTTGACACAGCCATGCAACGAGGAAGTTTGCACATACGCCACAGCAGCCCTGCAGGAAACGTGCTAGCATGTCCACGCATGTCGGCACGCCGCAGGTTTTAAGTGACCGCGTACCTGCGGCCGCTCACAGAGTCACAGGTCAACATCAGGGCTGTGGAACCAGGGACATATTATCAATAAACACACACACACACACACACACAGCCAGGTGGCCTTGTGAAAGTCAGCCGCTCTCTGTAAATGATGTTTTGACTCTGTTCTCTCCCCTCTGTCCTCTGCGGTTATTCTGATGATTCCCTTTCCGTTACTTCAAAGAGGTCTGAAAAAGGCGCGCTGGGCCTTTGTAGTGACTGATGCATATTCACACCTAGAGTTTTGCTGCGCACACACTCAGGCAGACAAACTCCTTACCACCTAGTCCTTGATAAAAACTTGAACACTTGTGCTCTCACACACACACACACACACACACACACACACACACACACACAGTCTTTAAACATCCAAGTTACTGCTTCCCAAAATAGTTTGCCCTCATTAATGGCCCAGCAGTCTTGGCATAACAAGTGCACTTTGAAGAGCCTCTACAGTTTTCATCTAACACTTGCTTGTATTTGTGCATTAGAGACTTAAAGAGAGAGAGAGAGGGAGAGAGAGAGAGGGAGAGAGGGAGAGAGGGAGGCAGAATGAGAGAGAGCCTTCACTCCTGCCTCTGTTGAAGTTGTCGGTGCCCCCTGTGAGATCTGGCCCCCTTATCTCCAGCACAGTCCTCAAACCTCAAAGACAGTTTGATGCCCCCTAAGCGCACACACACACACACACACACACACACACACACACACACACACACACACACACACACACACACACACACACACATGTATACATACCCTCACATATTTACAGACATAACAACACACGGGCACTCTAGAGAGTCTGCGTCATTGAATCTAGATGTGCGAACCCTCAAAAAGCGATGGATTACATAAAAAGCACAGATGCAGTAACTACCAGAGAGAGAGGGAGAGAGAGAATTCCAGCTGCAGACAAGGGGCGATCAACCTGCAACGATTTGCAATACGAAAACATGCTGCAAATGTAGGTACAGATGCAAATCCAAAAACTCAACCAAAAGTCCAGAAAAGGAATGCAACGTGCTGCAAAGGGATTTTTGTGCCTTTATTGTAGAGACAGGACAGTGAGTAGAGGAGAGATGTTTTCAAAGAATTGTATTTGAAATGTAAAAGTCTGGTTTGGGAGAAAGTGAGGGAGACGTCTCGATTGATGTTGATGCAGTTGTTGCTTTATGCTGAGCGAGTCTTTTCATTTGCATTTTTCTTCTGGAGTTTTGCATGTGCTGGTGTATTTGCATCACCATTTGAGCCGCTGCACATCAGTCGCCTCTGTCGGCCATCTTGGATCGTTCATCATCATTCAAACTAGCCAAATGAGTACATGCAAGAGCCTGCAAACACAGCTACAGCTTTGAAAAATCTTCCTTAAAAACACAAAAAGAAGGATTGCGTCCCTCCTTCTCCTCCCTCGCCTCTTTCTTAATTGCTCCACTTCTTCTCAAGTTGTAAATTGTTGTGGAAATTCATGAGGAGCGCTAGCAAGGAGCGGCTCGCTACGATTTAGTCGCACAAAAGATGTAATGATGATGGAGACGCATTAAGCCGACGTGGCCATCTGCCGATCCCAAAAATGTCTCCTGTGTAGGTGTCTGTCTGCACGTCTGCCTGGCTGCACATGAATATTCATCACGGTTAGAGTCGCTGTGTCATCTTGTAAAAAAACTGCCGTTATGTATCCACAGAACCACGGTGGTATTTGTTAAAAAAAAAAGAAGCATCAGATGCAGATCAGCAATTCATTATCGCACTTTTACATGAAGGATCGGCTGAGATTAATTGGCTGAAAAACAATTCAGAGTTTTCCTTGAGTAACCTCGCTGTTGCTGCCACAGATAATTAATCCACAGTATCAGTTTATTCGCATAAATCAAGGTTTAACTCGCTCTGCTTGATGCTTGAGTTATTCTAATATGAAAAAAACAACAACGTCACTTTGGGTATCTGGAACCATTCATGACACATTTAAATGAAATGATCTGTAAGTAGTGGCTGATTACCTGATCACAATCTGATTATGTGCCTGCAGGAGGAAAGCCCCACCTGCCTCTCTCCTGTGGTTTGAACCTAAAAAAGCCTCTCTTAAAATCTCACTCACTGAAGAAAAGTTTGCTTATGCCTTTTTTGTGTATCCTTTAAAACTCCTAAACAGGTTAAGAGATTAACACGAAGCTGGTTAAAACGGCTCGATTCAGCTCAGAAGCAGGTATATATTTTTAGAACGGTGTGGGTACGGTGCATGACAAAGACTCCAGAGAGAAAGTATCAGTCAAGGCGGTATGGAGAGAGAAAGAGAAAGATCATTACTCACAGGGTCGCGTCCTTGTATCCAAAATAATTAAATTTAACGTCTGACTGAACCTGAAAGTGACACTGAAATAAATAAGTCCAGAGAAGTTGGCCGTCACCGCTGAAGAGGAGAGTATTAGTAACATTCAGACACTTCTGCACGTTAAGGATGAAGTGTGTGCTTCAAATACCGACAAAGCTCTTTCATAGTTACTCCTGTCAGAAACAGGGACAAAGCTCTGCAGCTCCATTCACATGCAGTACCTCTCATGAGGCCCTGGCACACCGAGCAGAGCTAAAACCGGGGGCGACGATGGCTCACCGACGGTTCCACTACGACCGATGGACGGCGATCTCCTCGGTTGTGTCAGGGCCTTAAGCAGCGGTGACCAGTTTGGTAACGTTAAAAAAAAAAAAGAAGAAAAAAAAAGGCATGCTCAAAAATGATTGCGAGAACTGTAATTGGTCCCAAATCAGAACAACTAAAAGTCTTCCTTATGTTGATGACTTCAAACTCTGAAGCTCTTTCAATTTCATCTTGCTGGAGACAAGAATGCATTTACTAGATTTCATGGCAGTGCGTCCAAACTCAATCTGGATATTTCCGTCTCAGCCAAACTGGCGGACAGACCAACGTGCCAAAGAGTTCTGCAGCTACATGTCTAAAAATAAGTGAGAGAAGAGGGTAAAATAAATGTTCTTTATTGCACAGAGGCAGATTTTTTTAAGTGAAGGACACTTGGAGAGTAGAGGTCAGTTCATCATGCCGGATGCAGCAGCAGCAGCAGCAGCAGCAGCCCTGGACATGGTCAGATTTTTTTTTGCCAGAAGATGCTTCAGAAGTGACTGACGCAGCAGTTTGAAGCGAGGTTGAGGTTTCTGTTCTTCCTGCTCAATCCGGCTGCCAACCTACAAGATTTATATCCTCTCCTCCAGAAGTCACATAGTCTTTTTTTTTTATCCCTCCTGTACAAGTAAAGTAGACTTTTAGAGGAAGTAGCTGAACTGCTGATTGATTAGTTTCAATAGAGCAGGTATTGATGTTTCATGAGCACATGTGGTTGTGTGAAAGCGCTCGGTCGTCAGCGCTGTGAGGCAGAGCGGTCTCATTCAGTCAAAAGAGCAACAAAAGCCTCCGAATCAGCCACATGGTTAGGGTACAAAAGGAGGACGCTTTTCTAGCCCGTCTCCTGTCCTCTCAGAGTAATTAAAAAGTGATAACTTCTAATCACAGTTTCATTCCTGTCAGCGTTTCTGCGTCTCTCCAACCCCGCGCTGTTCTCATTATTTCGCCGGGCCTCGCTTTTTTTTTTTTTTCCCTCCAGAGATTCTTTTGTGATGTGTGAGTTTTTGTGGGTTCCAGCAGGAGTGGATGTGCGTGTGTTCGTGTGAAGGGGAAAGCTGCGGGATTTTGAGTTCTGCCAAGGACAGGACGGAGGGTCAATCTGCACATGCTGACCCTCAAACCTAGGCCAGATCACAGGAAAGGAGGCTCGTCAGGCAGAGGGTGACTTTTCTTTGTTGCTGCTGCCTCTCTGTCTGTCCCTCTTCTTTATTCCAGTTTGAAGCTCGTCTTCCACTTTCCATTATCCCCCCCCCCAGTAACACCCCAGATTTATCCCTCAATCAGTCATTAAACTTCCCTTTCTCTTCGTCGCGAGGTAAAGGTGTAAAGCGGTGAAGATGCAGACATTAAGGCGATTAATTGGCAGCTCCGTCGTCGCCTCCGAGCACGCCGAGATCTCATCTTAATTGAATGTCGCTCTCACCGCTAATCCCGCCGCTTTGAAACCCCCCATTTAGAAATCCTCCTCAACAAAAGCCTCTGTGTAATCGCTGTGTATCAACCCCCCCCCCCTCCTCTTCTTCCTCGCCACCCACCCTGGGGTAGGAAAAAGCTCCTTTTTGTCTCCTCATTTGGGGAGGGTGGTCTCTCCCCTGGCTAAAAGCTTGTTAAAGAGCCATTGCTAAAGGGCTCATATTGAGGGGGAGGAGGGGGTCACAGAGTGGAGCCATGGGGTCTCAGACCCCTGGGGGACACAATCTGCCCCCAAGGTAAGAGCATTAAAGGGGATACTGGAGTGTGTGCGTGTGTTAGGACCACCGCTGAGATTCACTTTGTTGTGTAAATACATCGGAATCAGCAGCGAGAGGCGAAAGATAAACGAGTCGACATCGTGAGACTTTGCTGTTTCATAACTTTCCAATATCCTCCCGGCTTTGATGAAGCCTCCTTCACCCCGTGTGTTATTGCAGCTCGATCACAGAGGTATTTAAAAACCTCCCAGGTTGCCACCTGAGTCCTCTCAAGTGTCTCTCAAGCAGGAAGTGGCGGATTGTCTTTGTAATTCCTCCGGTTTTGAGTTGCAGCGCTCTGAAACGCCTTGTTGATAAAAATAAGCCCCGACTCAAAAGCCGCCTTGGGTTATACTGAAATAGAAATGGCTTCCATGACTTTCCAGGGAAGAATTGTGCTTCATTTTCTTGTTATCATCACTTCAAGAAAAGTGAACACGAGCCCTCAGCTGAAAGACGATCACCGAATGTGTTTTTGTCGACTTAAGAAATAAAGTTTAATTGGTATTTTGATTTATATTCAGTAGCTACACTTAAACAATGTGTTTCATTTTTTTTTTTAAACTTTACCAGGATGTCTGACCCTCCCTGTGAAGAATGACATGTTTTATTTTGAAAGGTAGAGGAACAAAGCCCGCTGTGATGCACCGTGCGCAAAGCACAACTATGACTTTCAAACTTTTACACATATGGCTTGTGTATCGGATCATTGTCTGAAAATATTTCTCTGCAGGAAACGACTTTTTAGGCAAACTTGAGGGCAGAAAATTGCTAAACGGTAGATTTAAGGTTAGGGATGGGAGCGCATCCCCTGACAAATCCTTTCAGAAACTGTCGCTGCGAAAGATTTTGAAATAGCTCTTTGACTCCTTTTTGTAAAGGTTGTCAGCGCTCTGTAAGGCACTGGGTGATGATGTCATCATGCATCTAATATCTGTCGTGCTCTAATTAATACTCACTCGGCCGTCATCTGTTTTTAATGCAAAATGAAAGCGGTGACTAAACACCGTGGGTGAGATCGGCTCCTTTTTGAGCGTCTTTGACTGTGATGCAGACACCTTCCAGGTTTATCTCGGTGACTGGAGCTCTGACTCACACTGTGGAGCGGAGTAGCCCCTCTTGGCCTTAAGGTTTTCTAACAGGCTGCTGTTTTAATTAAGCGCCTCGGCGAAAGCAGTCGCAAGAGCACAGCTGACAGACGAGAGACAGAATGCGAGGGGACGGAGGATCGCAGCCGCGTGGAAAGTGTGAGCACCCACAACATTAGACCGGAGGACATTTTGACTCCCACATCCTTCAGCGCTGTGCCAAGATGAGAGGGGGAAACCTGAACATGGATTTTCTTGATTCATTGGCGGGTGATGTAAGCCTCAGCAATCCTGGCATTGCTGCGCGGATCTTTTACAGCTGTGACAAGTGGTATGGCTGCTATATACATATTCTTCTCGGCCTACATAAGCTGTGATGTGCAATCAATGAAAACATCTTCAAGTGCATTTTATCCTCATTTACCGTGGCCTCTGTTTTGCATGTGATGTTCGGGCACTAGTGCTTGCAAAATGTAAGAGTAGACATAGCCTCTTGGTTTCAAAGTTAAGCGAATGCATAACTCCCTTAAAACCTGTTTTCTTCCTAAGAGCCAGGAGGGGAACCTAGCTGCTCCGACTGGCAGCAACAAAATCTGACAAAACCAAGAAGTGTCACCGTCTCTTCAAACTCCCTCCGTCCAGCAAAAGACACAAAGCATCTCCCGCCTTAGATCACTGCCTACCCTCATTTTGATGTTTGCACATTGCTCATATAAAGACTGCACGTTCCTCCACTTTTTTTTTTTTTTTTTTTTGATATCCGTGATGAATTTGTGTTTTTTTTTATTGTTTGCACTAATTCCTCCAGATTTCCCTTCCACCTTCCTCTTCTTTGTCTCCTCTAAATCCTGAAATAAGTCAACTCTCCGTCCGACTCCAGTCACAAAAAGAGCAGGAAAATAAAAGGAATCCGTGCGTGCACTCACACCCTCTTAACCCTCCATCCCTCCTCTTCGAAGAAAAAGAAAAGCTTGATATGGAGGTGGTGCTGAGGCCTCTTTTTCTCACTGGGTGACTGAACCTGGCATTTTATTCTTCCTGCTCTCCATTTTACCGTCCTCTAATGACAGACATTTTCCCTCTTTTTTTTGTTTTTTTTTTGTTGTTTTTTTGTCGCCCTCCTCCATCTTTATTTTTCGATGCCACGGGTCATTTTCTCCACGTTTGACGGCAGTGGGTGGGCGATGGATGTAGATGGAGACCTGTGGCGAGGGAGAGGAGTACAGTAAGGTTTAGAGATGAGGATGAAATGTAAAGAGGGAGGAGGAGGAGGAATGAGAAGAGCGGGGTATACCTCGGGGAAGGGTTATTACTTTTAAATGCTCCTCTGCTCCTCCATACCCCCTCCTCCTCCTCCTTGTCCTCCTCCTTCCTCCCCCACTGTGCTGCAGGAAGAGGTATGAAAAGGTTATTATGTTTCCTTTAGAAATGGCGTGCTCTCCGTCTGTGCCTTTCATCTCCAAATGGAATAACCACTCTACTTTCTCTTCCTCCTCCTCACTACACCTTCATCTCTCTGTCTTGTATGCAACACCTGCTCCTCTTTTTCTTTTTCTTTCTCCTGCTTTTCTATTTTCTTCCCCTCCGCCGTCTTCCATCTGACTCTTTAATCCGTTTCCCTGCTCCTTCCCTTTTCTTTTCTTTTTTTTTTTTTTAACTCTGTTGAGCATAATCAGAGAAGCTGTAGGAGTGTCACAGCGTTAGACATGGTGCTCCTTCCTCATTCGTCAGTGATCACACACAGCACTAATTATGTAAAGCAGGTATAAGGTGTTTGTATGGAGAGGCTTTTCCTGTCGGGAATCAAAGCTTTTTACAAAACACTTCAAGAAAACTTTGGTAAAAGTCTTAAAAACCGATCCCTGCTGTCGTCTTTGTCCGTGTTTTTCAGAAAGACGAGGAGGCGGGCAGTCTGGTGTACGAGGACGGCAAGGAGCAGCTCATGTACGAGGTGCCGCTGAATGAAACGGGCTCGGCCGGCCTCGGGGTCAGCCTGAAGGGAAACAAGTCCAGAGAGACCGGGGAGGACCTGGGCATCTTCATCAAGTCCATCATCCACGGGGGGGCCGCCTACAAGGTAAAGAAGGACTCAGAGGTTGTTTGCAGAAGCGTCCTTTTTGAGAAGACAAACAAAAGTCAAACACATAAAAACATAAAAGAATCCAGAAATGTAGCGAACATCGTCCTACCAATGAGGGACGACAAATCCTTTGAAGCTTGTTTAAAGAAAGAAGACAGAAATGTGTGAGTTGAACAAGAAAAGCAAAACTACCAGGAATGTTCCAGCTCATGGAGGTGGACACACAGCTTTCCTTCCTCTTCCCTCTGATGTGTCTCCTCTTATCCCCTTCCTTTGTGCTTCTCGCACCTCCGTCTCATTTCCTGCCTTTCTCCGAGTCAACACCTCCCCTCCCTACTCCGCGACCCCTGACCCCCGTTGACCTTTTGCGAACAACCACTCCCGTCGCACCAACCCGCAGCCGTCTTATCGCTATCACTCAGTGCTCACGTCAAGTTGTGAGTGCATCAGGAAGGAGAAACATCCCATTTCAGCACTTTGAGGTTCCTCCACTTGGCCTCAATATCCCCTCCTTCTTTCACGTGTCACATCTTCTTTGCTGCACCCAGATCTGCAGCGCACGCACAGAGACGAGTGTGGCCTTATAGATAAATGGCTGGTTTGGGATCAGGGCGGCCAGAAAGAGGCTCCTGACAGCTGCTGATGTGATAGCTCTGCGACCGAATGGCCTACAAAGATCTGCGCCCGGCTGCAAAACAGGGTTTTCTGGGACGAGTAACCACATAAGAGGGAGATGGGAATGAGGCAGACAGTATTGAGGGAAGAAATGATCAGGAAGAAAACAAAAGAGAGATGGAATACGAGGAGAAAAAGTGCAAAGTGGCAGCAGGAAGACAATCCATCAGGGCGTCAGTCTGAGTGTCTCCTCCATCTTGATGCATGCTAATGAAAGCAGCTAAAGGAGCCTGATGAGACTTAGCAGATCCAGGGCCGGGGCAGAGGAGGGAAGCCGGCGTCCCCCGAGTCTGACTGACACACACACACACACAAAAAAAAAAAAAAAAGAGGGAGGAGATGAGGAAGAGTCATGGAGAGATCTAACCTATTTCCATTAAAGAGGTTCTGCTGCTGTCAGAGACGGCAGCCTCGATTATATTTTTAAAAGAAAAAGAAAAAACTGGTCGTCGACTTTATCCCCGATCCTGTCGAACTATCGCATCAAAGAGCGCGTTCAAGAAAACAAATTAAAATTACATGTAGCCTGCTTCTGCGGCTTACATGCAGAGTGGAGATATTAATAGGGAATATCACAGACACGCGCTGATTTTGGCAACGGGCATCAATATTTCATGAAATCCCTCGAATTTTGAAGAAGGCGCGCGTCTTAAGGCCGCCCTCTGAAAAAGACGAGAAGCCGAATCGTCAGCTGACAAGACACCAGATCAGACCCGCTTTTTGTCAGTTCAATCTGTACACTTTCTGCTTGTTTTGTCATTTCACAGGAAGGTGAACGGAGCCGAACATAGTAACGATTAAAACACTGAAACAGGAAGTGCAGTGTGTGTGTGTGTGTGCGCATGTCCCGCTGTTTCTCTACACCTCATGCTTCTGCTGCGCTATAAATTCAGTATGAATGTACAGAGACGTAATGACGACCGAGCTCAGTTACGGCGCACTCAAGATCCACAAGATCTCAGAAGGGGCAGGGGAGATGAGATCTTAACAAAGTTTAATCTCGAGATGATGTTTTCTTTCCAGAACTAATAATTCTGTATTTGAAACGGGTGAAAACATTGGAGAAAGTTGTCCCATGTGACCGAAATGTTTCTCTGATGCTTTTCTCTGCCGGGCCTCAGGACTGCAAATCAAGCTGTCGCTAACTTTTAGCTCGCCGTCTTCCGTTTTGACGCTGATGAAAAACTCTTGACTGAGTCAAACTTCCGACTTTTATTCAGCTGAGTTTGTAGCTTTACCCGTGAAGGCTGAACTCAAAGGACAGATGAAACATGAAACCCTTCATATACAACTGGTTAATCCAATTCTACTGACAAAACTCTTGAGTCGAGTGCAGCGTTAACTGTGTGTGTGCGTGTGTGTGTGTGTGTTGCCATCCCAGAGGTCAGCCAGACTGGTGCCTTGTTAATGAGATGGGGTCAAAGGGCAGGACTGACCATAATGGACCGATCATGACTCCTCACACACACAAAGAGAGACTTCAGCGTGTCTTAAAGTGTCTCCATCTTTATTGTTCTTTCTTTTTTTTTTTTTTTTTTATTTGCCCTCTGCATCGCTCTCCTCATTTCATCCTCTCTCTCTCTCTCTGTCCCTCCCTCCCTCTCTCTCGCTCCAGGGCACTATATTCACTGTTGCCTCTCTCTATGAGAAGCTGCTATTTAAAACACTTAGAAGTGATTTAGTGCCCACGGAGGCTATTCCATTAGCTGCTCTATGTATTTATCATGGCTCTCCCACTCTCGCCAGATTGCTAACTCTACAATTTTCTCTCCTTCCCCCTTCTTTCATTTTCTACTTCACTTTCTCTCTCACACACACACACACACACACACACACAGAATCCACCTCTGCAAATCTCTCTTCATCTCTCTTCTCTTCTCTTAAAGCTTTATTACCGACCAGTGTAGCGTGTCTTATTTATTGTAGGGTTTCTCCTCCCTGCTTTCCATCCCAGCGTTTTGATATGATTCAATATTTCTGAGACATTAGCACAAGAGGCATGAACCAACGAGACCTTCTAAGGCGTGTCGCGACAACATCGTGAGGATGAAGTCTTAATGAATCTCGTTAGCAATGAGCATAACAAAGTCAGACTGGAAGCATCAGGAAGAAGAGAAAGACAATCAGAAGACGAGGAGAAGTTTCTGTTCTGTAACTCTCATGTCTTAGTTTGGCAGCCTCTTGCCTTTTTCCCATTTTTAAGTATTTTTTACTCACTTTTTATTTCATTTTGAAGATTTTATTTTACATTTTACACGTCTTCTGTTTGCGTTTAGTGTCAAGCACAGCCACACAAACGCCTCAATGTTTTCTTGTTTTAAATAAGAAATGAATAAATTAGTAACTTGAGAATTACCTGAAGAGGAAGACGTCAAAATAGGGAGAGATAAGGGACTTTATTGTGGATTCTGCCATCGACACAACAGACTAACAATAACAAAATAAAATGATGCAATTAGTCGCTGGACAAATATAGCAGCAGGAAAACTGAAAAAATGATCCGACCGACCTTGTAGCTTAGTGAGAGAAAGTGTTTTGCAGTGTAGTGGTGTTGGCTCAGAGGCCTCCAGATGTTGTGAATAGTATATTTTATAACTGATAAATAAATAGACAGGATACAAGTGAAGTCCTCTCTTTCAAAATAAAGTTCATCTTTAAGTTTAAAAAGAGAAAAATAGTGAGAAGAGGACTGATCTTCTTATTTTCTTTCTGCTTAGTCGTCTAAAAAGTTTTAAAAAAAATTGTCCCAATTCAATCATTCTCATCAGTTCATCGTCTCTCCGCAGGATGGCCGCTTGGCCGTGAACGACCAGCTGATCGCAGTGAACGGCGAGTCGCTGCTCGGACGCTCCAACCACGCCGCCATGGAGACGCTGAGACGTTCCATGTCGTCGGAGGGGAACAACAGAGGAACCATCCAGCTGGTCGTGCTCCGAGCGCCCAGACAGGTATGACAGACACTTCATCTCATCACTCTTGTTCCATGATTTACTCGTACGATGAAGGTTAAATGACGCGCTGTCTGTTTGTGAAATCCACATTAAGAGAAGTGAGCGACATTTTGAGGTCATGGAAGCGCTCTAAAGTCTTTGAAAGTCTTGGTGGTTTCATATCATCGGATTTGAAGGATTTTAAAATTCTGCAGAAGTCCAATGACAGAATATTAAAATCTGTAAATGTCTCTAAATCTGTAAAAACAATGACTTTAACTCGTGCTGCATGTGGGGCAGTGGGATCCATTTTTTAGACTCCCTGGATTTGTTTTGATAAATATGGCGTCGTTAAACATTTAGGGAATACGTCTGCATTATGGAGCCGTCTGCAGAGTCGGATCTGTTCAAAGATTATTCAGAAGTATCTGGCAGAAACTGTGACGGCAAAATCAATGGAATGTCATTCTCTATCGGGATCCGTTCACGGAGGAACATAGTGTACGCCAGCTGACCTACATGTTTGCTGACAACATGAGACCATCGTGAGCCACTTCAGAATCTCAAAAAGACTGACACAATTTAGAGGAATACTGTCAGGGATTATGCTGATTTTTTTCCCCCAATATTCTGTATCCTGTGAATAGCAATCGTACCCTGTCAGTGGCAAATAACAAGCGAATTATTGTAAAAACTGCATGAAAAACAACCTATTTGAAGCTGCAAGCTTAAGAAATCTATTGAAGCAATTCAAAACAATTTGTATTTAACTCTTTGAATCTATAAATCTGTTATAATCAGAGTCATGTTTGAAATCCAGGACAGTTAAATAGTTGATATTTCTCCTCTTTCAGATTGGTAGTTCCAACCCTGCACCAAACTCGGCCACAAACGGACCCGCCTCCCACCGACCATACACCCCAACATCCTCTAACGATCAGGTACGGACGGGTGACGCCTCCTTTCAGCAGCAGCCGCCTCTCCCTCACCGCTCCTCCTCTCTCCTCCCCACGCTGAGGAGGCGAGCGTCAGAGCCGCTGCCTCACAGCCACAGGGAGCGTTACGCACAGAGGCCGGGGGAGGCGCACACCAGATACACGTATGGGTTCAACCAGACGGAGAGGGAGAGGGCGAGGGAGAGGCAGAGCGGCTACAGGTTTGGGTTTGTCCTGAGGGATGCTGAGTACAGTGATGATGAAGGCGGGTACGCAGAGGAAGAAAGGCCGGTTTCGGGGTACGAGTTTGGGTTCGTTTCTCACAGCAACACAATGAGCGGCTTCCACACACACACAGAGGGAAACTTGAACAGAGAGCGCTACGATCACAGACACACACATGGGCGCACGCGTAGTCGAACTCTTGTAGACATGCAGGGACGCACGACGCCCGACAACACGCGCATCGACGCGCACAGCCGCGGGTCCAGACACGCGCGCAGTCGCACGCTTGACACCATCCACACGCAGGACAGGCGTCGGAGTAACGTATACGCAGAAAACATCCGAGCGATGGCGGGGCAGATGTACGGAGACCCGCCCTCACACGGCAGGATACACTCGCCCAGTCCCAACAGGAACACACACAGATCTGTGGACAGATACTTAGACGCACACACGCACAACTACGCACACAACCGGGCGCTAACCAGACAGCATCACCTCCAGTTTTCAGGTGGACGATGACAACATCTGGGTTTATATATAGTATGAATTAAGCTGCAGACAAGAGCTTTTTAAATCATGAAATTAAACAAATCGGCATAAAATTATAAACTCGAAGAAACGCACGAGTTAAAATATGTGCAAAAAGGTAATTTATGCAATTATATTTTGGGTTTCATACTTTTTAAAAAACATATTTAGAGCATTATTTAGCTTGGAGGTAATTCCTACCACTCTATCTTAGATTGCATATCTGCAAAAAGTTTAAAATGAAATAATGAAGAAAATGTTCCTTTTTCCTCCTCTGCACCAAAAGCTCTAAGTGTTCATACAGAAAGTTTGAGTGATTGATAGAAAACAATTAATCGGGCTGAAAGCTTTTCCCTGCGCCACCATCACTAACTCACACCAAATGAACTTGTTAAAATATGACCCATAAACTAAAGTACTAAATTCTTCGCTGCCTTCCTTCTGTCACATTTGTTTGAACTCACTAATTAGCTGCAGCGCTGATTTCTCTCTGAATATCTCCTACAATCAACGCTGGCTTTTCTGTTTGTTTTTTTTACTCTTGTTTGTAAAATGTTTTGTATATCTTTCCCTTTTTTTAAATTTTCACGTGAATGTACACTTGCTTTTTCTGCCTCACCTGCACTGTTCCTCCTCTGTCGAATAAAAACTCATCTGAAGCCTCCTGCATGCCTGTCTCTGTTTCTCTGTTGGGTTTTTTCAGCAATCTGCCTCCCTCTTTGCTCCTCTCCCTTTTTTTTTTTTTTAATTCACTTATATTTGGGTTCCTGCTCCTTCTGTTTGGCCTCATTTTCTTGTTTCCCTTCTCTTTTTAACCTTTGCTATTCACACTAATCTAAAAAAAAAAAGAGAGAGAACACATTTAAAGGCACAGTTTGTAAATTCAGCCAAAGCAGCTCCCGCTCGCTTCCTTATACAGCGGTCTTTGACTTGACATCCGGTGTTCCCATGACAACGATAAACATATCGTGTGTGTCATGGTGGCTCTTTCATGGCGGCCGCCACGATAGACATGTCCTGTTGCAGCTATAAAATGAGGGATTTCTGTTGTTACTTTTTCAATTGAATGCATTTTGACATCATTTAAGAGCACCGGTTAGATTGTGCAGGTTTTTGAAAGACAGCTTTTCTTTAAGAATTTATTTCAGAGACAGGACAGTGGATAGAGTCAGAAATCGAGGAGGGCGAGAGAGAGTGGGGAGTGACATGCAGGACAGGAGCTGCAGGTCGGACTTGAACCCGGGCGGTCCGCCTGGAGGGCTGTAGCCTCCGAACATGCAGAGGCACGCACGCTGACCACTAGGCTACCCGCACTATGAAAGACATCATTTTCATAAATAATAAAAGTCTAAAATAGTGATCTAGTGACATCATCAAGTGAAACAGGAATAGAAGCATGAATAGCTGCCGGACCACAGAGCTTCACATGAAGTCTTTACAGCATGAAAACAAAACAAAACCTTTTTTTCTGCCTTCATTGAGACTGAGGACTAAATCAGGGCCCAGGTTTGAAAATTGTGACACATACAAATGATCACGTGATTAAAGGGTTAAAAATACATGACTGCATGGAACGTGTTAACCTTTGCTTATTTTGTACCTCCTCCTTTCTGTGTGTCTTTTTTTTTTTTTTTTTTTTTAAATCAGCTCGCATTAACATGCACAGACGCTCCTCTCTCTGCAGCTACGGCTTCTTTTAATCTCAGGTGCTGAAGGTGTGAGCAAAATTAGAATCAATCGCAAAGTCACGCAAGGACTCGTGTTCGACAAAAGCCCGAAAAGCGGCGCGAGTGTCTGGGTGAACTGACTGATGAAGACATCAAACGTGACAGATGGTTAAAAAAAAAAAAAAAAAAACAAGTTAGTTAAAGCTGTGTGTTCAGTTCAATGACGGACCGTGACTGACACTGAGCTGATGCTTAGTCATAGTTTGTGTGTGTGTGTGTGTGTGTGTGTGTGTGTGTGTGTGTGTGTGTGTGTGTGTGTGTGTGTGTGTGTGTGTGTGTGTGTGTGTGTGTGTGTGTGTGTGTGTGTGTGTGTGTGTGTGTGTGTGTGTGTGTGTGTGTGTGTGTGTGTGTGTGTGTGTGTGTGTGTGTGTGTGTGTGTGTGTGTGTGTGTGTGTGTGTGTGTGTGTGTGTCACTATCATTGACCTGCCCTTTGTGGCATTTACATCTCATCTCTGCTGTATTCCCTTTAGTGTGTGTGTGTGTGTGTGTGTGTGTGTGTGTGTGTGTGTGTGTGTGTGTGTGTGTGTGTGTGTTTTAGGTATCCAAGCCTGCAGATAAATCCTATCAAAGCGAGTTCAAAGTTCACTTCATATCTGCATAGTCTCCTTCTGTCATCACCAACCAGACAGAGCCGCAGGGCAGCTTAATAAAGCTCCCCGAGCCCCCTCATAGACCGCCACACTATGCAAACCTATTTGGCGTATTTTACAGTCGGTCAAGTTCAACCCACAATGCACTGCTCCTTGGTTCTCTTCCCTTGTTTGGTTGGCATCGCGTTCTCACCTACAGCGATCAAACTCTGCCGTGCTGGAATGGAACGGAGACCCCCCCCCCCCCCCCCCCATTTTCAAGCAGACCAGAGTCCGGTTCTTTGGTCCACACCAGAGCTCAGAGTTCACACCGTTTTAAAACCGACTTAACATCTCAGCTACCACCATTAACTTTTGTTTTTGACATTATTCACGCTGAATATCTACATGTTGGCCTCCACATTGGGAGCATCACAGCCCGTCATGTTTACTCATATTCAGCCTCACGGAGCTGCAAACAAGGCTGTAGATTAAAAAAACTTCTAGAAGGTTTGGTAACGCTTTATCTGACGATTAGCAATGGGTGCATCTGAATCCTGCTTTGAGTATTTGTTGTTGTTCACAGGGATTAGCATCTGGACTGGGAACATTTCCATCAAATCAACCAGTTGGATTTGGTTTTCTAGCAAAGGCGAAGCAGCCAATTGTGATTTGATCCCACATGTGTGATGGAGAGTCACATTTTAATTCCAACAAACGTTGATGACAATTTTTTTTTAAAAATGTCAGAAGGAGATTGGATGACAACAGCTTGTGCTCTTTTTGTCGTCCTCCCTCTTGTTCTCACTCGGCCGTACTGGAAGATTTTGGACTTTCAAATATGTAATAAAACAAAAGCTCGCTTCCTATAAAACATATTTACTTTAGTGTCTACAGCTTTCCTCCAGGTCGGACAAACAGACCAACAGGTCACAGACAAACCAGTAAGGCTCCGAACACAGTGTAGAAAATATTTTCTCTCCTTCCTTCCTGAGCCGTGCGATATGTGGGTGCGTTTGGCGTTTGGGTGACACAGAAAGGGTGAGGCAATACTAAGCCTCTCAGCAGCCTATTGTATGCAGCTGTAGGTTGGGGGCTGGCTGATAGATGGATCCCCCCCCCCCCCCTCCCTCCCTGTTTACTTATTGTTGTGGGATTAAGATATCTGACTGCCTGTCTGCCAGGCTGCTTGAGAAGCCCGAGGCAGAGTCGTCGGTTTGTGCAGGATGGAGGGATGGATGAAGGGCGGATGGAGGGATGTGATGTGATTTATACGTCTTGCACATAAATCAGAAGAGCTGTCAGAAGTTTGCGCGCACAGGCATACGCTGCGCACACATGAGCTGCGAGTGATTGACAGCTACGATGTGGAGACGTATTAACATGTATGGTAGGTGCTAATGATACCCCGGGGACTCCATGACATTGTGAGCACACCCCGCCCAGAGCTTTGATATGACGGAGATATTAAAACACCTTTCATTGTTGTACAGAGGATTATTATTTGTGTGTGTGTGTGACAGCTGTAGCTCCCGTCTCTTTGACCACGCTGAAGAAGCTCCTTTCATCCTCCACCAGCACTTCCAGTCCCTATCTCCATCAGCTGGGTGGGGGTCCTTTGTAGTGCTGGACGGCCGGTCGATAACATGCCAGTCAGTGCTTTCAGGATTATCTTAATTACCGTGTTTCCATTTGTGCACATGAAGAGAATCGCCATGTTTTCTGAAGTGACAGAGCGTTGAATGGACCGTACATGTTTGTTATTTTGGTGGAGTTTATAAAATGATCAGCTTGATTTATGGCAAAAATATGATTTGTGATATGACATCATCAGTCTTAAATTCTGCTTTTTAAAACAGACACAGAATCTCCACAGTTCAATCCCTCTCTCTTTGTCTCTCTCTCTCTCCCCTCGTCTGTCTGTCTGTCTGTCTGTCTCTCTCCCCTCGTCTGTCTGTTTCTCTCTCTCTCTCCCCTCGTCTGTCTCTCTCTCTCTCTCCCCTCGTCTGTCTCTCTCTCTCTCCCCCTCGTCTGTCTGTTTCTCTCTCTCTCTCTCTCCCCTCGTCTGTCTGTCTCTCTCTCTCTCCCCTCATCTGTCTCTCTCTCTCTCTCCCCTCGTCTGTCTCTCTCTCTCTCCCCTCGTCTGTCTGTTTCTCTCTCTCTCTCCCCTCGTCTGTCTGTCTCTCTCTCTCTCTCTCTCCCCTCATCTGTCTGTCTGTCTCTCTCTCTCTCTCCCCACGTCTGTCTGTCTGTCTCTCTCTCTCTCCCCTCGTCTATCTGTCTGTCTCTCTCTCTCCCCTCGTCTGTCTCTCCCTCTCTCTCTCTCCCCTCGTCTGTCTGTCTGTCTCTCTCTCTCCTCGTCTGTCTGTCTGTCTGTCTGTCTCTCTCCCCTCGTCTGTCTGTCTGTCTGTCTGTCTCTCTCTCTCTCCCCTCGTCTATCTGTCTGTCTCTCTCTCTCTCTCTCTCCCCTTGTCTGTCTGTCTGTCTCTCTCTCTCTCTCTCTCTCCCCTCGTCTGTCTGTCTGTCTCTCTCTCTCTCTCCCCTCATCTGTCTGTCTGTCTCTCTCTCTCCCCTCATCTGTCTGTCTCTCTCTCTCTCTCCCCTCGTCTGTCTGTCTCTCTCTCTCTCTCTCCCCTCATCTGTCTGTCTGTCTCTCTCTCTCCCCTCATCTGTCTGTCTCTCTCTCTCTCTCTCCCCTCGTCTGTCTCTCCCTCTCTCTCTCCCCTCGTCTGTCTGTCTCTCTCTCTCTCTCTCCCCTCGTCTGTCTCTCCCTCTCTCTCTCCCCTCGTCTGTCTCTCCCTCTCTCTCTCCCCTCGTCTGTCTGTCTGTCTGTCTGTCTGTCTGTCTGTCTCTCTCCCCTTGTCTGTCTGTCTCTCTCTCCCCTCATCATGTCTCAATCTGTCTCTCTCTCCCTCCCCTTGTCTTCTGTCTCTCTCTCTCTCTCTCCCCTCGTCGTCGTGTCTCTCTCTCCGTCTCTCGCCTCTTGCTCTCTCTTTTTACATCAGGTATTTACTTCCTATACAAAGTTATAATACATCACAATAAAGCACACATTCACATTCATTTCTTTGATTTCTCTTTATTCTCGATCTTTGGCCTTTTTATTAATTCTACATGTAAATGAACGCACTCCCTGTCCAACTGAAAGAGCGAACATACATACAGGATACAAACGTCATCCCCCCTACCCGCCCTCTCGCTCGTTGTCCTGAATGTTACCTGCGGCGACTTCACACAGAAAGTGTACGGGGGCGGCTCGGAAATCTTCAGTAGTTTTGTACATGTGTGAAAACAGTGTGTCGTCAGCGTGTACATGCATGAACGTGTGAACGTGACACGTAGTGTGAAATCTCTTCCAGTGGTCAGAAGACTAGAAAAGTGCCATCTGAGAATATTCAGCAGTCATCACTACGAGCAGTTTTCTCTGTTTTCAGCCTCACCGATAAGCAAAAGAAACTGTTTCTGCCTGAGTTGCTGACAAATTTCTCTCCCAATAACGATCAACCTGCCGTCTTTGCGAGATGTTGTTCATCGCCCTCGCTGTCTGCACGTCGAGTAAAATCCCTCCGAGGATTGTTCTAAATCTGCTCCTCTCTGTTCTCACGTCACCATCTGAGGAGAATCCTAATTGATTGGTTGCAAATTTGACTCTGCGACGACAAAACTGATGTTAAATTCTGTAAATCCTGCTTGTTTAGTCGAGTCGATGTGTGTTTGAATAAAGTGCGAGCGCTCCTCCGGCAAGACGTGTCGAGATTTACCTTGAAAGCTGATCTTTCTGTGGCAGAAGCGCGATAGAATAAAGGACGGATAGCGACTCTCTTGATCCTCGCTGAAGAGAAGGACGTTTTTTAAGACCTGACCTGATGAGGGGTTAAAAAGGCTTGTGTGAAAGCTGTCAATCAAACCCGTATGCAGACTCAGCAACTTCTCCGTGTCCTCCTAAAAGGTGAAGTTTGTTTAGCGCTGTCGATCCATTAAAGAAAGGAATCTATTTAACTTCAGGCTTTATTAGAATCGCACATGTTAATAACATGAGGAGGAAGACATCACAGTTACTACACAACCCTGTTTCCACATTTTAAATGAAGATAATATGTTTTGATAGATTGGGTGGGCCCGTTGCCAAAAACCAAATCTGGACATCAGAACATATTAGCTGTGATGAGTGCAGCAACACGTTACCATGACGCTATTCCTCTTCACACTGTAAAAGTTCAACCTGCTGTCAAAGCGCTGACCAAGTTCTTTTCAACCTTTGGGTTACCGAGAACCGCCCAAACAGACAAAAGGTACCAATTTAATGTCTAAAATATTCTCACAGGTTACAGCAGAGATTCCACCAAACCCTTAAATCTAAGTCGATTAAATTCAGTTTGGAGTCCAATCGAAGGTGGGATGAAGGTCTCCCTCTTCTTCTCTTATGCAGACCTTAGTTCTGCAGCATCGGCCATTACAGCCGTCAACAGGTCAAGTCGAGTTCAGGCCACAACTTCTCCTTCAATTGAAGTTTTTTGATTGATCTCTCAGTGTTTCAGAAAGACCCTCAAAGAACCCCCGATTTAACCAGGAAAAGGGGTTTTGAGTACATCAGCCCTTCAGAAAGCAGCAGAAGGCACATGTGTGTTAAACAACGTAAATAGAGAGGACGTTAACCCGATCCTTCTGGGGGATAAAAGAAATGTCTCTAATCTTCTGGTTTTTTGTTGGAGCTTTAATTTTTCATAAATGAGATTTGGCTTGGCTTTGGATTTGACTTGGATTGGGTCCAGAGCTTTAAAATCTCTTTCTTCGTCGACAGGAGCCTTGGGGCTACAACGCCTACCAGGGACCCCCAGGACCCTCCAGACCCCCGACAGCAGCAGAGCTCGCCGCGAACGGCCCGAGTCCCACTCCGCCGCCGAGCATCAACTACGCGTACGGAGACGCAGGAAGTGGTGAGCAAACACTTGACGGAGAAAAAAAAAAAAAAAAAAAAAATCACTCCGTGCACAAAATATTTGTCCATTTGAACTGTGGGATAGTCAACATGACGGCTCGGAGTGTTTGTGTACCTGCCTTATCTGCGCCTGAGTGTGTGCACACAGTTTGTTTGTCAGCCTGTGTGTGTGTGTGTGTGTGTGTCCATACATGTGTGTTCACCATGACACTCAGCCAACACTCATGACATTGTCAGAACACTCCACTCAAAGCGTCTCTACAGCTCGCCGTTACAAACTCTGTCTGTATACCTCGTCTCACTCTCACCCCTGCATATTTATAGCAGCTAGAAAGGGAAGTCATTAAATGTGTTTTTTTTTTTTTTTTTTATATCCGAACGCGGCACTTTCTTTTTCATGTGCTAAAGATCTGACCTTGGAATCATTACGCTGATGAAACAGCTTCTAAGTGGGCCAGATTTGCATACAGGGTATTGTGCTGCACGCCGTGTTAAGGAGAAGAAAAAAAAGACGAACAAACTGCTTTAAATTCATCCTTTATCTCTCTCTCTCTCTCTCTCTCTCTCTCTCCTCCCTCACCCACTGGGATACAGGGATGCTTGTCTTTCTTCCTCAGACTCTGTCAGCTCTCCATCAGGCTGCAGCAGCCGTACAGTAACAGTCATTTAAACGGGGGAGGGGAGGGGGGGGGGGGGATTTAAACACAAAGGCTTTACAGTGGGGAAATGATGCGCTCCCGAGGTTTACTCTTTATGGAAATGTTGCAGGAAGTTGTGAGGAAGTTAAAATGAGGCTTTTGTATGGAAATGATTATTTGTGTGTGTGGGGGATTTGTTTGGATGTGCATTGTGTATTGTGTGTTTGGATATGTGTGTGTGTGTGTGTGTGTGTGTGTGTGCGCGGTTTCTCTGCACAGTTTTCTTTCTAAATGTTTGACCTCGCTCAGCTCTCTGTTGACAGAACTCGTCCTCATGTGAGCGTTTTTTAAACATCCTGTTATTGCAGAGTTTGTCCCGACGACAACGAGCTGATAATGTTTATATTCAGAAAACAGGATATATATTCAGCATAGGATGAAAATGTGTATTTAACTTGCATCGCCTCTGTCGACAGTTATAGTGAATTTTCAGCTATATTTTTAGCCTTCATTTGGATAGGACAGTGGATAAAGGAGAAAATCAGAGAGAGAGAGAGAGAGAGAGTGGGGGATGACAGTGACACAGGTCGGACTAAAACCTGGGCTGCCTGCCTGGAGGACTATAGTCTCTGTACACAGGGTGCGCCCCAGCACCTTTCCTTTGAACATTGTCACTGTCAAGAGCAAGCTTTTTGAAGCTTTGAGTTTGATATTTAGGATGCTACACACTGTTTCACTAAATCACCATCATAGATTTATTTGAAGCCTTCTTAAATAACCCAACCCTTTAGCTTTTCCCCACAATGTCCCATCATAGAGCTCTGTGCGATTCTTGTTCCATGCAAACATCTGAGTCTGTGGGATGCTCAAGAGTCCCACTTTCAGGACCCGGTGCACGACTACGCTCCTCAGATTGGAGGCTGCATCTAATTCTTTTACGCTGTCTCTGAATCTCACTCAACGAACAAGAAAACAATCACCTTAATCTGTTTTTCCAAGTTGGCTTTGTTTTCCAAATCAATAGTTTTCTGTTGTGTGAATGTGTGTTTTTTTTTTTTTCTTTTCTTCAGCTGGGTATCCCGCTGCGACCACCAACGGCGGCTACAGTCACTACGGCAACGATGATGAGGAGCTGGAGCAGAGCTTCCCTCCGCCTCCCTCCCCAGGCACCGTGGAGGAAATGAATAGAGACTTTCCAAGAACTCCCCCACAGCACAGGTACCCCCCCCCCCCTCCCCCTCATAACATATACACATACACACACAGCTAAGAAACTCCACACAGAGTTATTGTTCTCTAATGCCACTTAATATGAGCCGCTGTGTTATGAGATAAAGCAGAGCCATTACAGTAAATATTACAATACATTATTTAGACTATATACGCTCTAATTGCTGCGGCCTATTTGCATTATGCATAAGTAATTACGGTGATAGCATTATGGAGTCAGTTCTTTCAGAGTTCCCAGGCTCATAAAGAGCTCTGATTCTGAGTTATTATCCCGCCGGTCAGCGGGCGGCCACAGCAGAGACACTTCATGTACGCTTCATTAGAACATTTACCTTTCAATAAAACACCATGTCCATCAAGCTTTTTTAAAAAAGTTTTCCTTAAATACATCGATTACCTTTAGGACTCTTGTTTTTTTTTTTTTTAAAGATGTGAACAAAACATGAATTAAAAAAAAAAAATGAAGCCTCATCTTTGATTTACGGGGGAAGAAATGCCAAAATGTTGTGAAATTCAGCAATTAATATGTTTTTGCATAACGGCAGCTGTTAAAGCCTGGCACACTGTAAAAAACCTTTTTCTAAAAAATTGCATTTTACACAAAACAATCAATAAAACAGGCAGCACTCAGTGAAGCACTTCTGTGATTATTTCTCTTTTTTATGACACTGTTCAAATGCTTAACTCAGTCCTATCACCTTCTTGTAGCTACCATCCTGTCGCCCTCTTTCACCTCGTCTATGTCTTTTCTGAGTTTCTCTCTTAACTGAACCAGGTTGGTATTTGTGTTTACAGTAATGTACAGTCATGTGGTCAGAATCAAAGAATCTGGCATCACTATAATTGTTTCCTTGTAGGTTTAACGGAGACAAAACAAGCCTTTGTTTTACCGAGTTACGCCATCTGGAGTGGAGGAAATTAAATGATGTGTTGTCTGTGGGTGATTTTCAAATTGAGATTTTCTTGTTCGGGTGATGCAACCAACAAGTCAGGAAGGAGCCGTTCTGTTCTTGACTGCACAAAAAGGAGCTGTTGATCGTTGCCTGACTGATTGACACAAAGTAATCCTGACTTTGTTTTTTGATCGTTTGCAGCGAGTTCCAGAAGCCGCAGCACACGAGCACGGCTTTCTATTCAGAGAGGGACAATGTGCCGCGCAACAGGGCGTCCAAGAGCATGGACCTGGGTGAGTGCACACGCACACGCGCACACACACACACACACACACACACACACACACACACACACACACACACACACACACACACACACACACACACACACTCTCCTTCAGGAATGAAAGAAGCTGTTGTCTCCTCCAGTAGAAAAACGTTAAACCCCACATTGTTGTCTCAGCCATCACAAAAACAGCCAACATACGTGTCTAATCATGGACCTAGACTACACACATACACACACACACACACACACACACACACACACACACACACACACAGATACACAGCAGTGATCACATGCCTCTTATCAGGACATTTCTGTGTTGTGATATGTAGCCCCCCTCCTATTATCCCCGGCCCTGAGGGGATACGACCTCCTGAACTCATAAACCCAGGGGCTTTCCGAGCAACTGCATGAACACTCTGTGTGTGAGTGTGTGAGTGTGTGTGTGTGTGTGTGTGTGTGTGTGTGTGTGTGTGTGTGTGTGTGTGTGTGTGTCTGCTCGAATGAAAGGCATGAGGTTTCCAATCTCACTGCTTGCTGTGTGTGTGTGGGAGCCAAGAAAGAAAGGGCCTATTTCCTCGAAATTAACCCGAGCCGACCTTTTTCTGTCTCTCTCAAATCTTTCTTTATCTTTTATTTTAGATTTTTCTGATATTGTTCTCAATTTTGTTCCCATTTTTCCGTCCTTTTCCTCCCGTTTTTTTTTTTTGTTTGTTTTTTTACGTTTTAGCATTTCCTCCACCTTTTTTTTCCCCAACAAAAGCTGTTGAGTTAACCGCTCTCCCCTCTCTTCTCTCCGCCTCTCTTTCTTCTCCGCCTCTCTGTGTGATTTCCAATCGCAGGTTCATTATGTTCAGAGTATTGGCTTTCCTCCTGAAGCACACGCCGCTGCCACCCAAGCTGATTGGCTTTCATTACGGACAAGGGTGGTCTGCGGACACAAACACACACACACACACACACACACACACACACACACACACACACACACACACACACACACCCGCTCTCTCTCTCTCTCGGCTGATTCCCACTGAGGAGCCACTCCAATACCCAGCGTTATCTGTCCTCCCCTCTCTGGCTTCTATCTCCATCTCTGGCCCTCGCCTGTTTCAATCTGTTCCCGTGTTATCTCTCTGCTTCCATTCATCCCTTCCTTCTGTAAAAGCTGAGAAAAGGTAGTTAGCAGAGCTGTGTAAACATGGCAAGACCTCAGATACGACCAAAGGCTTCTTTTTTTTTTCCCCCCCCCTCCGGAGAGCCTCGACGTGTCTGTACGCTCACACGTAGCTGAGCTTTAGCCGCATCACTCCAGACAGGTTAGCTTTTATTAAACAGCACTTGACAGGAAGAGGTGAGCTTCTTTTATTGACCCGGAACGCCTCGGCAAATAGTCTGTTGACTCAGAGATCCCACTCAGGCACAGAAATCCTCTCTCACACACACACACACACACACACACACACACACACACACACACTGTCTGCCTGCACTCACATGAATAAAGTCAGCGACACTATAGCTGCGCTTAACTTTCACCAAAGCGAAGAAAAAGGGGTTTGATGCAAAGAATCCAAGAAGTCACACAAGAAAGAAAAGTTTCTGCTCTCATTTGTATTCTCCTGCAACTGGAAGGTAACTTTAACGAAAAGCAAAAAAAAAACAAAAAAAAAACACTCGAGCACAGATACATAGACGACTTATTCAGCTGAGCCTTCCAGTCTCAGCAGGAACATCGTTTCCATTGAAAAAGCAATAATGGAAACTAATGCCTTTAGGCTAAAAAGCAGTGGTCTGCTTTGGAAAATGTTGGTATTGGATTGATTTTGAGGAGCTTTAAGTGCATTAAAAACATCAGACCTTTTAGGAGGCTGTGTGCTACACTTTGCAGTCATGTTTATTTTTAATGTACAATGATGCAGGTTCAGTAGAAACACAAAGTCATTTGACTATTTATCTGATTCTGACTCCACATAAGTGCAGCCATCGACCGCACGCACGACTAGAAGCAAAGCAGGACGTCAGCGCTTTATACGCATTGGAGGTAGCCGCTTGGTTGTACCATACTTCCAAAGTTTGGGGTGAAAACAGGTATTTTTCAGAGCTCTACTCTCCAGTAATGAGGCACACACATATTTATGACAATGTATCTTTCCTCCACAGAAAAGGAAGCCTTCCTTTTCGTTATCCACCAGGGTCACATCGCCTGGAAAAACTATTTCCCAAACTTTGAAAGTATTGGATTTTTTATTTTATCTGGCCCTTGAGCACGACAGCGTTCCGTCTGCGTCTTTGTTGTGGCGGCCGCAGATGTTTCTATGAAGCAGCCTCTTTTTTTTTTGATTTCAGCTTTACTCCCACTGATTGTGTTTTTCTTTCCAACCTCTGTGGGTTTTTTTTTTTTTTTTTTTTTGTCACGCCCTATCACCTTGCATCTCTCTCTCCCGGCTCCCCCTCCCTCCTCTTCATCACTTTTTCACTCTCCTCTCCTCCGATATTCTCCCGTCCTCTCATTTTCTCTCCTCCTCGCCCATCTGTCCGCCGGGAAAATTGACCTCATAAAAAATGAAAAGGATTATTTAAGAGAAATAGCAGCGTAATGAAAACCCATTATTGTATCCCATGGTGCACCGCCTGTGGAGTCTGCTGCAGTCCTGTTTAGTTAGATTAGGTGCCGGTGGGTGGGGTGTTGTTTTTTTCCCGCTCCCTTTATTATTTCTCTCATTGTCTCACCTCTATCTGTTGTGTTTTTTTTTTTTCTCCCTCGCAATCTTCGGTTTCTCGTATTTCGGCTTCTTTTTCATTTCCTCTCTCCGTCTGTCTCATTTTGTCCTCCTGCGTCTGATCCTCCAGCAGGGACTCGTTTACACCACGTGCCAGCACCAGAGGAAACCTTTCGAACAGTTTACTGCTTTGTGATTCAGTATGTCCGCCATGTAAAACAAGCCCCAACTCGCCACATAACTGAGGAGGGTCAGTGGCTCTGTGATCCAGAAAACGACGATCTCGTCACCTTTCAGGCTTCACTGATAAACTCAGAAACAGATATAGTCTGTTCATTTCTCTACAGATGTGTTCATAAAGGTTTGTCATAAAGGTTTTGTAGTTTTAGACTTTAAACTACAACAGCTTTAGACTGCTAAACGCTACGAGATGGTCGTAGTTTAGGTGTGTTTAAGCACCAAGATGGCACCAAGAGGTTCAGAGAAAACATTGTGGTTTGGGCAAAGATGAGGGCTAACTCACCAGCTGTAGTTTCCTGACTAACGTGTAGTTTTCTGGGAGTTTGTTCCAGATATACAGAGCGTTAGAAACTGACTCTGGGGACAGAGAGCAGATGTCACTCGTGTATTTTGGCCCTAAACCATTTAGTCAGTGTTTTAAAATCTATTCTCTGGCAGACTGGGAGCCAGTGTGAAGACCTCAGAACTGCTCTGATGTGATCCACGTTCTCGGTCTTGGTGACAAATGTGGGTTAAGAAACGTAAAAGCAAAGTTGACATCCTCATCACAGAAAAGGAACCCCAGACTCCTGGAAAGTTACTAGTTTGACCCCTCCAGCTAACATTAGCGCCCTCCTCTGACCTCAAGGTAACATTGAATAAATCAGCTAGAAGACAGAATGACTTTATTTTGAGGCGTTTGGGTAACACTGACCCAGCTCCTGGATTTGCGAGTTGGGAGTGAGAACAGGCCCGAGTGTTTTTTCTTCCGACTTCTTTCCAACATGTCTTCTGTGTGCTTTTGTGTTCTAGTGGCCGATGAGAGCAACATGGGATCACTGGATGGGCCGAGGAACGGTGAGTGTCACACACGACCAGAGACTCGACTTAGTGCTCGACATCTCTCCTCTTCTTCTCTTCTCGTCTCACTCAGCGTGACGCTCAAAAAAAAAAAAAAAAAAAATCTTTCCACACACAGAGATAAATGAACCTGCTCTGTGCAGATTCTCATTTTCTCTTCTTCCTTCTAATCTATTCTCCAACATTTATTTATTCCTCTTCCTCCCTCCTCCTTCGGCTCCCCGGCTGACAAAGTTGAGTTGTGAAGCACTTAGTGTCTGAGCTCCGGCTGCTTTATAGTCGTGCAGGTCAGCAGGCACACAGTGCTCAATCCTCACCCAGCTGACAGCAGCCGCATTGCATTACAATGACTCGTGAATGGGTTATTCCTCTGCACTCGGCTCAGCCCGGTTTTATTTGACAAAAGTCTGTTTTACTGTTCTCTATTACTGAGTGAGATTTCACACTAGTGGTTCAAACAGCAATACATCTTCTTTACATTCAAGAATCTGAGCTTTGAAACGCAGAAACAACTGTGAACCCCCGACTAAAGCCTCTTTTAGACGTGAACAGTTACAATAAATCTTATTGCAGTTTAAATTAAAGTCCTGCAGTGCAATCTGACCCACTCCAAACTACTGACATTGCCATGCAGCACACGAGGGCAGACAGGGCTGCAGAGTTCCTCCACTGAGACCGATGTAACCGCTGCAGGATTGTGTCAGAAGCGCGGAGTCTGCGTTGGGTCGGGTCTGCGCATCTGGAGTGTGAATGTAAATCATTCAGAGAGCACGTCAGAGAGCATGCTCGTGTGACCACCAGCAGCTGCAGGAGTCATGGGTTGAACAGCAGAGGAGGTACATTACATAGTATTTACAATAGAACAAACAGTTCTAATGTAAGGAGACAGGCTGGGCTTCTCTTTCTGCACACACACACACACACACACACACACACACACACACACACACTCACACGTACAACGATCTCTTAAATCCACCTGAAACAGCCAACTGAGCCTGTTGCCGCTGGAATACAAATGTCCATCACACCGGTTGCTGACCTCAAATCCCCCACACTCAGCATTCCCACAAGTGTCTCTCCTCCTCATCCTCTTTCTCCTCCTCCTCCTCCTGCTGATGATTTTCCTGGAATTTCTGATCAGCCCCTGTAACTCTCTACGGCCCATGACAAATGAAGCGATCCATTTCTCCACTGTGCTGCAGCAGTCCCCTTCTTCTTCTTCTTCTTCTTCTTCGGTCTCTCTTTTTTCATCTCCTCTCCTGTTGACGTCTCGGCTAATGCGTATTGACAGGGCTTTTGCGTGTTTTTCATTTTTGCTGACGCAGTGTATTTGCAGCGCTTCCTGCACGCACACACACACACACACACACACACACACACACACACACACACTCCCCTCCTAAATGGCCTCAGTGTTTCTTTATGGGCTTTGACATATTTCATTAGGCGGATGGTCTTAAGAGGGCCTGCCTGGCTTCTTTAATCTGGCTAAAACCCTTTTTCTCTCTGGCTAGAGCTGCTCTCTCTCTCTCTCTCTCTCTCTCTCTCTCTCTCTCCCCGCCCTTTCTCTCCGTCACTTACTCTCCCTCTCTCTACACTCCAGTCTCCATCTTCAATAGAGCTTTTAGTTTTTTTTCCCCCTCTTCTCGCTTTCATCTTCTCTACCACTCTTCCCAATCGTTTCTGTCTTGATTATTCTCCGTCTCCCGCTCTTTGTCGCCAGGCTCATCCCCATTTTTAGCATCCTCTCAATCCCCAAACCGCCATCTCTCTTTCTTCTCTTCTCTCTTTTTGATCACTTTTTATTCTCTCTTTTTCCTTTTTGTTCACTCTCTCTCCCTCTCTTTTCCTCTTCTTTTTTTCCCCCCTCTCTCCATCCTCTGCAGCTGTATCTGTTCCAGCTTTGTGTGATTATGGTGAACGTGTTCCAAGCCTCGGAGTTTCCTCTCCCCAAGTCAGACCCGACCCAGCCTCTGCAAGACTCTTTCTAAAAGTGCAGTGCCTCCTTGTGTGTGAACACCCCGCAGACAGCCAGAAGAGTAATGGAGAGATACCCCTTCATTCATCCCTCCATTTCTCTCCCTTAGAGTCTAACATCTCCCCTGGCAGAAGGCTGCCCTCTCGACAGCACACCTGGGAGCTCATCCAGCACACACACACACACACACTTCTGCTGCAGTACCGCAGGCTCATGCACATTCTTTAACGCTCGCTGTGTTTGTCAGCAGTCATTTTCATACTGTTGTAGGCGCTAACCCCCGGCTAACAGCTAACCCTGCAGCATCACTCTGTGCACCCATTAGCTGACGCTGTTTCTTCTCTGCACAATAAGCTTTCAATCCAGCAGGCGCCCCGCCAGCGCTGAAGCTTCTGCTTTGTTTTCACACTCTTTGTCTGGGTGCTGCGTAACTCTGCCTCTCGCTGTCATTCGCTCACCCTCCCTCTCTCTCTATTCCCCCCCCCTCCCTCTGTTCTTTGCATCTGGCTTGCGGTTCTTGATTCAACTTGAACGTCACCATGTTGGGTTGATATATCACTCAGTCTGTTTCCTTCTCGTGTATCTGTCCTGCTAGGGGCCAATTTAGCTTGAATTGATGAATACAGGAATGCAAACGCTCTCTGTACTGAACAGTTTAAGAGCTAGTGACATATTTAACCAAAAATCTGACATGACTATTGGCATGACCTGATTTAGTATTGGGCCTGTCAATAAGCGAGTAGGTACCATGGCGGTGTGAATGCAGGCCGAGAAAAAGTCACACCCGGTATGCATGTGGATCTTGTGTATGTTGCTAAAGTTCACTACTGGAATTACAATCAGTCTCCCCACATGCGTCTCAAGTGACCACTTGAGGTTAGATCTCATCCCCCGCTCTTTATGCAAATCGACACAAACATGCTCGTCTTTTTATTAAAACCATCGATTGAAAAACGAGCGATGTCGATTTGCAAAAGAAAGTGAGAGAAACAGGAGGCCGGGAGTGAGGGGAAGTGTTGATGTGATATGAGAAGTGTTATCGACCGGGAGGTCTCTGTGGTTTATCTGTGAAGTGTTCGAGCAACACCGCGGACGCGCCAGTGTGAATGATGACAAACAGATGAGTCGATTTATGAGCTTCCTCTTCCTCTGCATCCTCACTGCACTGCATTGTGGGTCACATTCACGCGCATACAGCGAACAAAATCTGGCCCAAGAACACCTCAAAATGTGGTCGTAGAATCAGCTCTGAATGCATCCTCAATGCCTACTTCCTTTAGTGACTTTTCCTACTTCCTTTAGTGACTTTTCCTACTTCCTTTACCCACAGCTGTCAACTTGTGATCTGCGATTGGTCAGGGGTAAATCTGCCTACTGACACGTCTCAAGGCCGATGTCGTGACAGGCCAGTTAGCCTGACACGAATGTCGTGTGGCGTCTGATTGGTGCATCAGCTCGAGCTGGATGGCTGGCTAATGATGCTATATGCAGGTACGCGCGTGGTTTGTTCTCCCTCGATGCACAGGCACCTCTATCCTCCATGCGTTTACAAATGGCACGTGTCCCACTCCTCACAGCTCGCTCCAACCCTCATCCATACCCTGCCAACCCCCCGCGCTGCTGTAATCCAGCAGAGGTAAGCAGTAATTATGAAATGGCCTTTTAAGTCCCCTCCAGTTATTAAAGCCATTCATCTAGTTGGAGGCTAAATACATACGGCCCCATATGTCCCCATTCTCTCATACATCTAAACAGCTAAACCTAATTACCAGCAGAGCAGTGCCTCCATGCAGCTCCATCCTTTAGCTCTGATGGAGCCGAGTGCATTCAAACAGTGATGGAGGGACGCTTAATGATCGGACGGCGCTTTAATTGAAGTGGAGCTTTGATTGGCCGTAACATGAATTGGATTTGCTTTCACTGGTTATGCAGTCGTCTGGAGTGATTCCTTTTGAAGTCTGGTCGGTCGTGTGGTAGCAAAACAGAGCGTTAATTACTCTGTAGCCCTGAAAAACATCTCGTACTCTTTACAGGATGAGGCATGCGTTGTAGTTTGTATGTATCTTGTCATCCACGATGGCTAATAGAACGCCATTGTTGTCCAAAAACACAAAAGTGAGCGTGACCATGAACATGTGCGTGGTTCATTTTGGCCCTGTTACGACTGCCAGCCTTAATTTCTCATTTTGCTATAACCAGATTGTATCCAGGCTGGAATGATGGTAAAAAGTCTGGACGGCACATGAAACAAACACATGAACTGCATGGACCGAAGCCACATTCACACGTGTTTTGAGATGCATTACAAATAGGATTTTTTTTTTAAATTCTTCTTGGCATGGACGCCTTAGCAGCTCAAACTGGATTTCCAAGCGTCTTTTACACAACATCAGCCCTGGGATTGACTGGCGACCAGTCCAGTTGTAACCCCCGCCTCTCGCCCAATGACAGCTGGGATCAGCTCTAGCCCCCCCCCTTGCTTTGATTAATAGCAGACACACACCCAATGCCGCTCATGCCTTTTACACACGAGGCCTCTCACATGTCATCATAGGTTCACTCCAATAAACGGTGAAAAGCAAGAATCAGTGAATTCAATCTGAGGGTGAAGCAGTAAAGAAGATCATGGGAGACCTTTGTGCTCTGTCCCTTTCTGTGTGTCGTTTAAACAACTTATATCCGTCATTAAACGTTTATGGAGATGAGATTCTTCATGTCTTTTGTAATTCAACGTTTTTAGAGCTCCCGTTGAATTACATGACTTTTATTGAAGCCTCGGCGAGGGGGGCCATTGGAGCCCTCGTAACTGCATGTTTAATGTTTCAGTCGGATTAAATTCAGTAACCTTTGCTGCGGCGGGGTGACTCTCAGAGCGGGCGTGTTCTCTTTTACAGGTGGTGGTCGTATGAATGTGTCGTTGTGTTTTTACGGCCCAGTGCAGGTCAGGGCGTGTTTAACTGCTCTGTGTGAAGAAGAAGAAGAAAAGAAAAAAAAAGATGGCTGCAGCATTTTATTGGTTGGTGCTGAGATTGGATACAGGATAGAGAAGTGTGTGTGTGTGTGTGTGTTTCTATGAGCGGACATGTGAGCATTGTAGTGATGCTGGGGAGTGTATGTGTCTTTTTTTTTTTTTTTTTAAAGAGCTATGTCCAGGAGAGGAAAAAAAAAAAAAAAAACTCTTTTCACGGCTGGCTTAAGTGTCGCCTTGGCAGCTCGCCGTCACCCCTCTCTCAAACACACACACACACACACACACACACACACACACAGTCTTTCCACCTCCAGCAGTTTTGATGGAGGGGGCACTTTCTCGTAACTGTGGCAACCTTTCATCCAGGCTGCTGTAAAGCTGGAGCACATTGTGGTCCAGTTGATAGGTAAGTGTTAAGACCCTGCTGAGACACGGCGGGGGGGTGCAGCAGTGTGCCAGGGTTTGTATTTGGGTGTGTGTGTGTGTGTGTGTTTGAGAGACACTTGTCAAATTGAATACAAAATAACACACTTTCCTATTAAATAGTTATCTACCGCCCGCTCTAATGGATTGTGTGATTTGTTAGTGTGTGCTAAAGTCTCGATTGTGTATTTCATTTATTCCTGTGTTGTTTTGTGCACAGAGGTTTCGTTTCTGACTTGAACATATCGGATTATAGAACACCACGCAGATATTTGAGTTCAACTCAATTTTCATTAGTCTGTTTTTTTTTTTGAATGCATTATGACTTTTCTGTTCGTCCATTTTTACCTGAAGTAGTTTGTTTTTGCCATTTCTATGAACTAAGGCTGCTACAGTACATCCTTTAACCATCGCTTTGTGGATACATACAGTATGTTGATGTGTGATTGAACTGTTAAAGACCTTTACAGTGTTCATTAGTACATCTGGAGTTGTGAGAGCACCTCTGACACGGACAAAAAAAAAGTCCTGCTGCGAGGGGGCGTGTGTGACAGGAAACCCCAGATCATATCAGGGTCCGCATGTGCTGAAAATCCTGTAGAAAGCGTCAGGATTTTATCCGACTTTATGCGTGAAAAAGACGTTATGCGACTTCCTTTACACCTCTTAGAAACCGTGGGAAAAGCTGATGGAGGTAAAGTGCGACTTGACAGTTTGGTGGAGGCGGTTATGATACTTGAACTATTCACTAAGAATATTATTATTCATAATGTCGTGAACAATGACATGAATCTTGAGAGTTGAATCGTTTTCCGATATGACACGGGTTGCAGGTGTATTACAGTCACTTTTTTAAGGTGTCACTTTTTTTAAGGTGTCACTTTAAAGCTACTTTAAAGCCGCCTCATGGATCGGTGTTAGTCCTTGCAGGGCCTGTCAGCTCAGCTGCAGCCCACGGCTACGTTCCAGGCAAAGACTTCACTGCTGTCTGCTCAACACAGCAGTCACCCTTTGCTAAAGTCACAATATGCATATCAACATGATGTGTGTTTGTGTGTGTGTGCAGGTGGTTGTCGTGCATTTTTGAACATGCATGTCGAGTAAAACAGAGGAACAGTGTGTGGATTGAAAGCACCATTTGAACCTCGACAGTTTCTTTGTTCGGTTCAACATTTTCTCTGCAATCAGGATGTTGTCGCTCTGCACATCCCAGACGTTAGAAACGTTGTGTTCATAATACTGTTTTACAAATGTTTTCAGCGTGCTCCATGTAGACTGTATTCTCACAACGGTGGAAAAACGACTTTAAGATCCACAATACCAGAACAAATAAATCAGTTTGTCGACAATCCTCAGCCTTACAAAGCTTAAAATGTTTTGGCAGCGTAGACAACTCTCATCCAGCAAGCCTCGCTGGTCCCTTGTTGCCGTCAATTGAGGCAACCCACAAGGTCGATTTACTTGATCAGCATTTTCTGATTCATGATGTAATGAGGGAGAGAAGTTGCTTGAAAGAGGGGGCACGGCCCTAGGCATGCTTGGAGCGGTGAATCGGACAGCTGCAGTGCACCACGACGGGGGGAGTCCTGGTGCACGGTGGTTTGATTCCAGTGCGTCCACACCAGAAGTTGTTGTTCAGAAATGTAACTTTTGGAGTTGCGGCTGACTTATTTCCTGAAGTCCACGTGGAGTTAAGTTTTTCTTTCAACTTTTTACCCAATAACATTTCTAGTCCTGGAAATCTTTGTCCATCCGTGATTCATTCAGACGTTATTTGTCCTTTAACCCGCCCTCGCCTGACTTAGTCTTTGTGGGTAATGTAGCCTCTGGAACCTGGACACCTGTAAGAACCCCCGCCTCTTGCTAATAGGCAGAGATGAAAAGCTCCAAAACAGAGAGTGAAAACGTGACAATGTTTCTTTCATCCTGGATGACAGGCCGTTACAGCTGTGAAGGGCATCCGCCACCGCCCTGGCCCTGTTTGGCTGTCGGGCTGTTTGTCAAATCTGTGCAGCAGCTTGAATCAGCGGCAATCAGGCAGACGTGATGCGAACGGATCCGTGAGAGCATCTGCTGGCACAGCGGGCAGCGATATGTGATAAACGCTGATTTCACCCTCCATTGGATCGAGTTGGCGATGATAGCCACCTCTCCCCCGCTCATCCATCCTATTAAACCCTCATTATTCATTTACCTCCAGCCTCAAACGCCTGACATGCATGGAATGAGCCCTGCACACACAAACACACACACTCTTCTGCTAGGCGGTCAAGGACACACTGCTATCATGCACGGGCAGTATCATGACTTTAATTTCTTTTTTCTTATGCAGTCAAAAAAAGCGCTCACACTCGGCGCTCACACACTTACTTTCTCCCTCTGTGTTTGGTACAGCAGTGCGCTGGCAAGGAGCTTAATTCTATCAGGCTGCGAGCTGGACAGCCGTAATTACATTTGTGACACAAATCCTGCCTCTCAAATTGAGCGTTTTATTCCTGAGCGCTCCCCCCTTCTCTATTTATAACCCCTTATTCCCCATAAATCCCACTTCCTCACAGAAAGTCAATTTAGGACTTGAAAGGCAGCGACGCTCCGCATACTTTCTCACCCCCTCCTCAGAGTCTATCCCTGCTTCAGTTTCTCCCCCCTCCCCCTTTTCTCCCATCGCTCTACTTCAGAACTTTGAAGCTTCTGAAAGACAAAAATAAAAATAGGACTTAAGCAGTGGGTGCCGTGATGCAGAAAGTTAAAGAGCAGTAAAAAAGGCAGATTAGCACCTGTCTGGAACCTCTCTGAGGAAGTACTTGTCACTTTTATTGAGATACACAACTAGAACAAGTTTTTCTTCGCCCTCTCTTCATCACTTGACCTTCAATTTCTCTCCCAGCATTGTGGGCCGGCTTCCACTTTGGCATAAAATTGACTTCCTTTCCTTCTTTGTCTCATTTCTTCCCCCCCCCCCGTCCTCCTTCCAGCTCTTCTTTCCCACAAATCCTCCCTCCTCCCTCGCTGAGTCAGCGGTGGCCTTCGCTGCTCCTCCTTCGTCTCCCTGTTTTCTTCCTCCCTCGACTTGGAAGGCCGTACCTCAGTACAGTATGATGGCACTTCATTTATTATTTTGTGCCCTCTCTCTCTCTCTCTCTCTCTCTCTCTCTCGCTCTCTCTCGCTTATGTATGAGCCTGTCAGTTCCCATAATGCCGCTCGTCACCTGTCCCTGTACTTCTCACCTCATTCATCGTTTCACCTCCTTTGTGTTTTCCCTGAACGACTCTTGACTTCGTCCCCGTTTCCGTCAAAACCAGTTTTTCCTTTCTCCTTCACGCTCCACATTTTACCGTCATACATTTTCATTTTTAAGGGTTTTTGGATAGTCATTCCAACGGCCGTATCCATCAGGGAGGAAGTGCGTCAGCTAATGGTGAAATGAGCTGATACTGAATTATCCATTAAGAGTTTCAAAGTCCGACTCTATCGACAACAGAGACACCTAAAACGATTGCAATGAAGATGTCTGGAATGACTTCTAAAACCAGGAAGTAAGTTAGCATTTTAGCGCCATGGGACTCAAACTCAATTGGTTATTTTTGAATGGGTTGGTGATTAGATGCCTGAAATAAGGACTGTGGTCAACCCAGGCATAAGAGATGTTTTGCATGTTGTAAGATGACATTAAACACTTAAGTGAATACCACCGCCACACACGTTTTGACATGTCCTTTTTAAAGTGGCTAAATGGAACTGCAGTGCCGTTGTTGGGGACACAAGGTCACAAGGTCAATAAACTATTCATTAGACTATGGAAAAAACGCTAGTTAGCTTGTCTGAGGCATCCTGAGGCGTAGTGGTGGTGACCCTGAAGCCATGCGACCATGTTGTAGTTCCCTTGCAGCATGAGGTTAGCTTTTTACTTCTGGGGACGTCACTGATGGAAAAACCTTCTTGTGAGCGTTATTCGTCTTTAACAGTTTGTGTTAATGCCGCCCTTTAATACTTTGCTGTCTTGGAAATCTTCCAGCGACAGACTACTTCCAGCTCTCCCTCCATTCCTTATTTCATATCAGCAACCACTGATCCTCACTCATGTGAAATTCCAGATAGGTTAGCCATTGAAGAAGGAAATATTACTGTATGAGACAAGTCAGTGAGTGTTTTCTAAGCATGAGGGCAAATTTAGCTAAAAGCTTATGATCTCAGTCCTCAGAGTCACTTTAATAATACAAATCTTGCTGTCTCATTGTATCAGCGGCAGCACATCTTGCTTTTGAGCAGTATCCCCTCCTCCTCCATCTTCATGTTCCCCTCTCCTCCCTCTCTCTCTCTCATCTTCTGTTTCACATCCGACCACCTCATCGCTCATGGGCCTCTCTTTTCCCTCTCTCTTTGTTTCTCAAGAGTCTTCAGCCGGTGGAGCGCTGGGTCCGACCCTTGGCCTCATGAAGTCCAGCTCCCTGGAGAGCCTGCAGACGGCCGTGTCGGAGGCCGAGCAGAGCCGCATCAAAGCCCACGTGCCCTTCCACCGGCCTCGGCCGCACGTGGTCCGGGGACGCGGCTGCAACCAGAGTTTCCGCATCGCCATCGACAAGTCTTACGACGGACCTTCAGAAGACGGTGAGACCTCTCGTTAGCGTTTTTAAAAGCAGAGATGTTACGTTTTCAGCTCCTCCTGCCAAAGAGGAAGAGACACCAAACCATCTACTTTAAAGAATGTTCCTTTTTAATGTAAGACTGCTGCCATCATAAAGATTCTTTTCTTAGACTTTGTGTCCATTTGAAATGAGACGATCCGCTGCCAACACACATCCCTTAGGCTTTATGGCACACTGGCACTCAGGAAGAGCCCGAGGCCTGCCAAGGGACAGTGCTTAGCTTAAGTACCTTAATGAAATGCAACATGATTTTATCAACTCAGCAATTTAGGACCAGCTACTTTCGATCTTACAGCAGCATATTTTTAATGCTCTACTTTGTGTTGGAGCGTGTGAGGGAAATATCCTCCAGGTAAGCTGCTCACTTCAAATCCTTAGAAAATATCCGAGGTGTGAAACTTCACTGATGTAAGAGCCGGGAAGTTTAGACGTCATCCAACAGGATCCCTACAGAAAAGGACCTGAAGATAATTAACTTTCAAAACCTCAAACTGCTGTCTCAGGGCTTTCTCCACAATCACCGAACTCCACTGACAAACACAGGGATGTTTACCTCACAGGAGACTTTCTGTTGTGCTTAGTTCATGTTATTGTGTGACTTCAGAGTTTTAAATTGTCATAATAAACACCACATGATTAAGAAACAGTTTACAAAAAAATAAGTGAAGCGAAAACAACAGTTGCATCACTTTGGTCAAATCAGGTTATTGACCTTAAACTGTCAGTTTTGTTTGTCTTCTTTTCATCGTCTGGAATATGCTATCATGTCAGAACCTTGATATTTATTCCTCCAGCTTGATATTTATTCCTCCATTCCTCCTTTATAACGCCACTTCAGAAAGCAACAGGTGACGTCTTTGAGACATTGACATCAGGGAGACAGTAAAATCACGTTTTTTTGTCGGTGTAGTGTGGTGGCTTTGAAGAGGAAAATCCTATCTCTATTTCTCGATGGAATCTTAGAGATCTTTTTTTTCTGTGGAGATTCTATACGCCGTGTGAGAGACGATCAAATGAGTGACACTTTGATCCGGCCCATTTTCCTCCAAGTAATAGTCTTAGCCATAACATCCAGTTTCATAGCTGCCTGGTGAGTTAACCTCCTGGAGGAGATAAATCAGTTTGTACCTTTTACTCATTTAGACTCCCGTCGACCATAATGTTTCTCTCCGGTTGGCCTTTGCATGTAGATAAATATTTAACATGGTAAGAGATAGCACTGCATGTAGAACCCATCCATGTTTAGACACTTGCCTCTGGCTAACCACATGCACTGCTAGGGGGCTGCACAAGAGAAGTGGAGCTACCTTTCTGAACAGACGTCTCAAAAGCAAAGTTACACACACATGCATACTGCATGCGGCTCATGCACCAGCTGTGTCTGTGCATCTACAACGACATCATACCGCCTAAAAACATTGAACTGTTCCCTCTCTTTAGACGACGACTTCTCAGAGCAGAGCTCCGGTCAGGAAACACCAGCCAGCAGCTCCTCTCGCTACGGCCTGGACGCAGAGGACGGAGACAAGAAGAAGAAGAAAACCAAAGGGAAGAAGAAAGAGAAGAAGCCGAAAGGGAAGAAGAATGATTCTGCAGAGGATTTCGAGAAGAAGACCAAAAAGAAAGGGTTTAACCTCCTAAGGTAGGAGACCTAAATGTCTTGAGCACAGATTTTTTTGCCGCACACATTTAGCCAATTATGGATTTTCTGCAGCTCAAACTTTGTAGCATCAAGGTGACACTTTCTGATTATTTAGTCGATGATAAATTAAGCACAGCGAGCGACAAACACGGCCTCGCCAGAGCCTTGATTCTGTAAACTGAAAAGGTCACCTGCTTAACAAGAAAAATGTGAGCTAGAACAAAGCAGGTAATGAGGCTTGTGGTTCATCGCCCCTCCAAGATCCAGGGCTTTGTGGGAAATCAAGAAAACTGTGATTACTTTTGTTTTCAGCCGCATTGCATCTGCAGGAACTCTACCCAGGGGGATGGGGACTTGGAGGTACTCAGTGAAGTCCTGAAAAGATCTCAGCTTCAAGGCGTTTGAAGAGTGAAGGAACTTTGTGGATTGGCCTCACAGTTCTGAAGATTTAACAGGAACGAGCGCTCAAAACATACAGAAAGTAAAGCCGTTTTCATACCATGCTCGAATATTTACCACAGAAAATGGGCACTTTGGGAAACAAAAAATGGGCAAGTTTGGGGTTTGCATGAAAGTGGCATTGAAGTTCAGGTTGTGTCAGCTGCTTTCAGATCACATTTAAAGATGCATCCATCCTGTAAGTTTAAGTTCTATGTTAAAAATCAATCAGAGCAGCAGCACTCTGCTCCCTGGTAAAGTTTCAGTAAATGAGCCACTGAGCACTGCAGGATTATGGGATATCGGCTCATTGGCTATGAACACAACCTTGGCCGTAATGGAGGGTATCCATTATCTCTCAATCCAAGTAAAGTCCCACCGACTCAGTGCCAACCCAAAGCGCTTGTCGCCCTCTTTATCAACATGTCCCCCATCGTGATTGTAGCGCTCCAATCCTCCAGCAGCAGTCCTTATCTATTGGCAGTGACACGGTGTGGTCAGTGTATCACTGCTCTTCCAACACTTGAGATTCAATTAGGCTGCAGCGAGAGATAGCGCGGGGCTGAGCGTCGGGCCTACAGATGGCAGATAAGAATCCAATCGGCCGCAGTGTCAAGGGCGGTAATGGAAGAGATGTTCACACGATGGAGCGGGAAGTGGAGAGAAGGGCAAGATGAAGGACACAGAAACAGAGTCACATGTGTCAGACAGGTTGCACTTACACGTGAAGCAGTTCATGTGGGGCTTCATATCCCCGCTAAAATATACTCGTCTGTCTATTCTGATGCTTTCAACAGTTCAATTAATGCCTCAAATCAAGCCTCGCACGGATATGTAGCCGCTGACGCTGCTCGCCGTGTGTGTTTGGAAGGAAATCTCTACATCTGTACTCTGCACACAGCACCATATCCTCCCATATCATATCTCTGTTTGCACGTTGAAGCTGGCATCTCTTTCTTCTTTTTCCATCTCCTTCTCTTTGATTCTCCATCTTTTTGTCATGAACACTCGGAAAGGGAAACTGACGCAAGGAGCGTGTGCGCAATGAACGCACGGATATGCAGCAGAACAGGCCAAGTTCTCCAAATGTAATTGTACCCTGAAAATGACCCAGATGTGATCAAAACAGGAAACGGGGGGGGGGGGGGGTCACCCAGGTGAGACATTCTGGGCTGCTTTAACGGTCTATGACGATAGAGTGCACACTTGATTTCTTTGACTGAGTGCACATCAAAGATAATGATCAACTTTGTCACCAGGCCCTCGTGTATCAGCGCAATTACTTTTTGGTTTTTAGGTGTCGATTGTTTTCTACATGCTTGTGTCTTCTTGTGCTGCTTGTGCACAGTGTGATTCTGCAGGAACGCTGTGAAAACACAAAGAGACGAGGGGGAAAAAAAAGGGCCAGAAGTCATGATCCTTTCCTCACATTTATTCAAACACAACCCCTAATTCAGATTTTTAGGGACTTATTTCCAATTTAAGCAGAGCATCAAAAAACCACGACAACAACAAAAAACACATGCTGTACATTCTTCACAAGAAGACACACACCTTCCTTTTATATCATTGCAGTAACTCTACCTTTTGAATTGGCAACAATAGAGACAGGGATCCAAGCACACGCTCTGAGTGCTTCTCTGACTCAACAATAGACATGAGCCTTGTTAAAAAAAAAAAAAGAAAAGCTCCCATATTGTCGCCCCACACACTCTACTTTCTCTCCCTGGCCTTTATCTGGCCGGCTTGATCGTTATTGAACTTGAAATATGACTTAATTAGCCAGAGTATTGCGCTGTTCAATCTAATTGCAGCCCTCAAATGTTATTTTACTCCAATGGCAGCATTAGGAAAAGGGCAAATTACAAACACGTGACCTCAATTTACCTCGGCAAAGGAAGCGTGTGCAGCAGCTTGCACAACAAATGTTGGAAGGCGGCCCGGTCCTTTCGGCGGCCGTAAATGTTTGGTTTAGCCTCGCCAGTGTTTGAAGAACATGTTGTTTTTGGCGGCGGTATGTTGCAAACAGCTGGGTGTAAGGTGACCTCTGCAGAGCACATATTTGTTGTGGGAACATTTGTTTGTGGCTAAATCCGTTTGGGATCCTCTTTCTGCGAAGAGCATCATTTCTCATCTACAGTAACCTGGTGAAGAGAGCGTGTAGAGGTTTTGCATCCGTACATGTATTGGCAACATGAATGAGGGATTGGTCACGTAGGAAGGATTAAGTATGTATAACAACATGTCAAAGGTCCTGACATCAGAGCTATTACATCTTGTTCAACTCCAACTAGCTGTGATTACAAATTGCTTTAATTGGCTTAATCAGGCTGCTTTTTGTAAAACCAGAACCAGCCGTACCGTCGCCCCTCTCAAAGTGACCAGATTCCACTGACAAAAACAGGCATTCAACCTCAAAGAACACGGGAGCTGCTGTTGTACAATTGTCCTGATCAGTTAGTTCTTTGACTTTGGTCCTATAAATGGTTAAATGTGTTCCAAACAGACATTGATGGTACACATAACAAGATGAGGAAAACCAACCAAACCAGGCACTTTGGTAGACTAGCAACGATGTTCTGCAGAGTAAAACTGCTGTTTTTGTCAATGATGTTTGGTGGCTTTGCAGAGATCCATAACGTGACTGCTGCTATTTACTAAAACCTCTCTTACAGGCTGTAACCTGCAAAGAAGAAGCATTTGAACATATAGGGCACCGTGGACTTTTGGCACGACTCAATCCGCTGATTAAGATGCAGATGTTGTGTGATTGAACGCACCACAGCAGCTATCAATTAGACCTTGTCGGGCGGTTATTTTCCTCAAGTGTGACATTAATTCAACCGAGCCGTCCGGCCTCACTTGGAGGGAAGCCAGTACTTTATGTATTTTAGTGCGTGAAAACAAGACTTCCATCAAATTAGACATTTATATCTAAAGAGGTGCTGCATCTTATGCAAATGTAAGAACTGCGTCATTGTGCATCCATATTTGAATTGTTTGCAAGTGAACAATGGTGTAAGAGGATGTTGTTTTCCGTGTGAATTAGTCAGCAGTCGTCCGCACTCTGCACTCTCTGTTCTCTGAGTGAGGCGGCCTCAGTTGTGACTCCTCCACTTTTCCATCAGCAGCCTCTCCCGAAGCAGCCTCTCCCCATCTCGTCTCCCTGATTGCTAAATAAGCCAAGACAAATGGCAGTGCCCTTCAGACCTTCCTCTCCTCGGAGGTTGGCTGCTTGTCTTCTTGTCTGTATTCAGCAGACAGCAGTCGAGTCTTCGCCTGGAACGTCGCCTCGGGGGCCGCTGTGCTGACAGACCGCAGAAAAAAACTAACACTGGAGCTCAGGCTGCTCGGCTTTTTTCTCTCTCTCACCGCAAAGAACAAAGAGGAGAACCTGGTCAGAGGCTTCGGATGTCTCTATCAAACATGGGTGTTTACCTTACACGTTCTGATCCTTTTCAAGCCGAAGATATTTATTTATCTTAAAAGTTAAGCTGAGAATTCTTAGCACTTCTAGAACAAAGTTGCATTTTTGTTCCTCATGCTTGCAGAGTCGCTTTGATTCTGCAGCTTATGCTTGAGCTTTATTTTTGTGTGAGGCTTAAACACGTTCTGGTTTGATCCAACATGACTTAATCAGGAGGTCAGGGCTTGAAAGGATATAACATGTGACTAACCTCCTCCGATTGTGTCATCAACTTAGCGTCGCTCCCGAGTGAGAGGTGAAGCCGCGTGTTGTTTGTTTGCAGATGATGTGACGCCATCCGCTTGTGTGTGTGCTATAAATCATAGGTTGTGTCACTGCTCAAACTGCCCCACCAGTCCTGCTCGGCCCTGACACATCCCGTCTGCCCCAGCGTCCCCGTCAGTCACTCAGGATCAATGTCGTCCCTACCAGAACACGCCCCGCCGTGACAGCGCACCAACAGCAATTTGAAGGGACTTGAAAGCGGGCGTTTTTTGATCCGCTGTTTACAAATCCACATACAACATGATATATCCTCTCCCCACACTTCTGTGTTTGCAGCGCCCTGGAAATCCGACAGGGAAGCAAGCCAATTAGGCGCCGTCCGTTCCGCTCTTATCCTATCGCAGAGCAGCAGGATGCGCCGGGTTGAAAGGTAGTCACTGGTGGGCTGTGCTTGACAGAACCAAAGCCTCGTTGTCAAACTGGAGGCGCCCGCTGCAAGACGCTTTCTGATGGATTACTGCTGTTATTGTGCTCTCCGCCTCCTCGCTCCCTTCCCCTGTGCCCTTGTTCCCTTCCTCTCTTAGTTTCACTTTCCGCTGGCTGTCCTCAAATCATTGTTCTCACTCTTACCCACCTTCACTTGGACCAGAATCTCTCATATTGTGACATTAAGCCTCATAGGTCCAGACATAAGAAAACGAAAAGTAGGAAGTTAGGAAGGAAGGACAGATGACACTTTTTTTTGTAGTTTTTGGTTGTGCAAAGTGTTGCTAGGCATACCAAACTGTGACATGTTTGTGTGGGTGTGTCAGTGCTGACTCTAAGCTGTGACGGGGTAAATCGAAGGTGCATTACCTAATCCCAGCGTTGGTGAACGCACTGCAGGTGGATTTCTTTGATCCACCATCTCATCTGGCATTTACGGCCTGTTAGCTGCACTCATTTGGAGCGCGGCCTCCCGGAGAATATTCATTAATGTTGGTATTCTCTTTAGTGAAATATGCATAAGGCTATACATTTTGCACACAGGACAAAAGCCGTCTCTTGTGGTGAAGCATTATCGCTCGCCCTCTCTTCATCTCCATTCATCTTCACATAAATAATATATGCCGAACCACAGAGCTCGTTCTTTTCCAACACTTGACTTGTGTGGCTTACTAATCAGGGCTGCCTTAACCGAGCATTCCCCGGGACTATAAGGTCCAGCAAACTCTCCTCATTCACTCGTGCATGTGGAGTCTGCGTGTGTTTGTTTGGCCAGAGGTTGGAATGATTGAAGTGGAGACAGCAATCATGCAAATCACGCTCGTGGCAGCTCTCGTATATCTGCTGCTGATTTAAGCAACACGTTGAAGAAACCAGAGTTAATTAATCGTGTGTGCATGAGTGTGAAGATGTACGATATATGGGAACCTTTTTTTTTTTTTTTTTAACTGGGGCCTGTTTGCACAGATTTGTAAGGTGGAAATTAAAGGAACATCTTTTTGATATGCTCCAATGATCGCATCAGAAGGTAGCCATGACAACGGCTGTGATGGCTGAAAACTTTGTTGTTAAAAGTTATAGACCCCCCCATGTAACATGTAAACATTCCAGGTTTAAAAAAGACTTTGTGCTTGCATATTTCCTATTATTCTGTTCCAGTTATTTGGCTCTCCAGCATATTTGCACGTTTAATTCCCAATACTTTTTTACCCTGCTTACCCTCCAATCTCCCAAAAAAGTGCAGAGCCATTAAAATACTGTAAACAAGCAGCAGAAAGTCGTCCTTCATAGAGGAAGAAGTAGTCCTATAATGACAGCTTTTCATCTTTCTCTTCATAATTCAGCTTTGTGCACAATTTGCTCCCTGCAAGACCCCCCCCCCCCCCCCCGAAAAAGCTGCCAAGTCTTTTTCCAGTTGTTGAAAATGAGCTTTCTCGCGTTAGAAACAGCCTCCTGTACGCCACTATTGAGGCAACATTCTAATTTACAACTTCGCCTCGGACGCAAACAGATACGGGCGCTATCACCGGCGGCAGCTGGCGGGAAAAAAAAAACAAATTAACTTTTTTTCCCTGCGTCTCTTTCCCCCCTCTCTCCATCCAGCGCGATGGGCAGCTTTCCTGAAAATGATGTGCGGCTTTATTGGCGTTGATGTGAGCTGTCAGTCAAATATCTGAAGGAAGGAGGAATTGACGGTGGAGATGATGAGGAAATCCTCATGCATATATATCAGCTGATAAAGGGGCAGTCACAACAGACCTGTCCTCCCTGCCCCGCCTTCTCTCTCTCTCTCTCTCTCTCTTTCTCTCGACATGGTTCAGCCTCCTCCTTGAAATCCCTTTTCTCTTCCCACACCAAAGACTTTCATATTTCTTGTCTTTCATGCCCCGGCTACACCTGCCTCCTTTTCCTCTTCTTCAACCTCTCCGCGTCTCCTTCTCTCTTACAGCTTCAGGGGGGGGGGGGGGGGGGGAGGCAGGGATGCCGACTCACTCCTCTCTCTGCAGTTTGACCGTGAAGAAGCTCCAGCGGAGCAGTTGAAGAATTAATTGCTTTATTCATAGACCTCTAAATAACTTGTTTACCTCCGCCTTCAAGCGTTTCCCAGGAAGTTTGGGAGACACAAGGTCTACACTTTTAAATTGTAACCACTCTTCCTCAGTCAGCCGGTTAGTCTATTATAAAACAGGGTTTCTATTTTCACTTAAGGGGACTTTGGACTTTAAATAAGAGATACAAAAACGTTCTTTCGGTAAATTGTTTTAGCCACCAGCCATGAGACGGGCCGTGATGGCAGCAACATTATCTTTCAGGGCAAATGCACCCAATCAAAGTGGGTAAAATAAAAGTGCCTTTTTTTGTCCTGTGACAGTCTCAGATTGTTACTCTGAATGTCTGCCAACTTAACAAAAAGAAACGTCACAACGTGTAAGCAAAATATTCAAACTAGGCCCCTCCTCCTGGGCTCATCGCCCCCCCCCCCCCCCCGGATGTGCACGGCCACTTGCAGGACGTCTCGTGTACGTTGCAAGCTACCTGAGAGCCAACGATTAGCACGCTAGCACGAGCTAACCGCTGGCGTTTGGCACCTGCCTGTCCAACAGAAAGAATACCAGCTCCACGTCCGCAGGTGAAAGCCAACACAAGGCTACTGACTTCATCTTTCAAGAGCAGCAATTGTGTTTGCTTTAGTGCGAGAAGACACATGGAGGTTGATGACAGGGAAAATGTTTAGCTGATCTTACAAGAGGGGGAGTAAAACGTGTTTCTATCTGCCGTCATGTTGTGGTCTTCGGTTGAAAATCGAGAGGTTTGTTTTCCAGCGATCATCAAACCAGAGCAGCTCTCCTAGTTTATAAATGACAGAGATTTCATTTAGAAGGGAAAGTGTTCATTTTCATTTCTACCGCTGACGTCTGCTGAGATACATGATACCCACATTCATACAGTGAATTATTACCCATAAGGCTAATGATCAAATGAGACAGTGAGCATCCTTCCATTTGTGTTGATCAGCGTCACCATCCATCAGTCCCGATCGAGTTATGACATTTGAATTGACCCGGAGGGGGACGGACGCTTTTGAAGGGCAGACACATTCGTATCAGCGAGACAGCTCGGCGACATTTCAGCGAGCGACCGCCCCATCACTCACCGGCCAATTAAAGGTATTCATGTGGCCACAGGAAACAGTCACGACCAATTAGCATTTGATCTTACATACTCAGGCGCGCACATGCACAGAAAAGCACGGGGGCGCCAGGAAGTGATTACACCTCCAATGGCTGTTCTGTCCTCTCCAGTCATCTTCATGCCACGAGTGATAGATGGACTTCCTCTGTCATTTAAGGTCTGCTAATGACACTCGCATCCAAAACACACACACACACACTCCCCTCACGCATCGCGCACTTAAACACACACAGAGCTCGACCTCTTGCCTTCTAGACGGAGAAGGTTAAGTGTTTCTTGTCTGAGGATGTGCGGAGGGCCGCAGGAGCCAAGCGTCTAACCTTTCCCAGTCTGCCAGTGGCTCTCGTCTGTTGCCGCGGTGACCTAGCCTTTTCCCTCGGGCCTGCGGCTCGGGAAATGTTAAGAATTTCGAGCGCCAACTAGCGCTTCACGATTCAGACGAGGGAGGCAAAAATCTCATGTTTGTGTTCCCAATTTGGATATTTCTTTCAACCTTCATTTGCTGTCCTGTCAGCAAATGAGGAAAGAAATTTGTTTGTGGCGCTCATATCACTGAAAAATGACATTTAGTAAATCTCTCTCCTCCTCATACGTCTCTTTCTATTGTCCTATCAATTAAAGGCAGAGGCCATAAAGACCCTGCACCCCGTCTGCACCCATGATTATTCAACACTTACCGCCGAGGTAAAAACATCATTTTACTTTCATCTCCATGGTGACAATGCAACACAAGAATAGCATGATTCTCTCCCCCCCCCCCCCCCCCCCCCCCCTCTGTGTGTTGAATATCTGTGATAATCTGAAACAGGAAACGTTCCAGTTACCGTCACACACACAAACCACGTCCCGCAGTGTCGGGGGTGTGAGAACGAGGAGCGAGCGCGGGCAGCCCAGTGCTCTCCTTTTAATATTAATGGCTTCCTCGACAGAAGTGGGGAAGGCAAGAAAAAGAGACAAGACAAATTGCCGGGGGCGACAGATTCTACGCGGGAACACTAAAATATGCCACAAATCAGAACGCAAACAATTAAAAAGGAAAGCCCATATTTCACCAGGCGGCCCCTGGTTCTCTCCCTCGGTTTCTCTCTCTCTCTCACTTTGATCGCCTGCCTGCCTGCCTCTCTCCGTTTCCCCTCTCCTCCCTTTCTCTTTCTTTTAATGTCTGCTTTTGTTTGTCACTTGATCTAAATCTGACACAGTTCTCTTTATTTTGTCTTAAACCCGACTAAATGTCTGCGCTTTTTCCCTCCAACATTTCCCCGCCTGTCGTGGAGCCAAATATTTCCCTCTTGTCTCCTCGTCCCCCCGTCTTTTCTCATCTTTGTTTTCTCCCTCTCTCATCACCTCCTCTTCCTTTTCTTTGTCCCCTCAGTTCTTACCTTTTCCCTCCTATCCTGACGCCTCCGTCCCTTTTTGTCTCCCGTCCCTCCCTCCGTCACTTCCCTCCTCTGTCTGACTGCAGCGTCGGCACTCGAGGGACCGGCCGGGGCGTTGATTAAGAAGAGCCCTCCGTGCTTCACGTTCCCCTGAGGACAACCTGCTGTGCATTCATACCTGTCAGTCGGCCTCCATCTTTCCTCCTCCAGGTGTTTAATTAGAGCCATTTAAAAGGCAATTAACATGATTTGTCCACCTTTTTGTGCCCATTATTTGTTTCTTAGTCATTTTTTGTCTGCAAATTCTCTGAAAGAGCGGCTTAAATAATCAGCCTCATTTGAAAACTGAATATTGACAAAGCTACTCCTTGGTTGTGTCTGAAATCCCACACTCATCCCCTCCTCCCTATAAAGGGAGTTATATGTAGTGGACTTTCTAGTGCACTCATTCAGCACGATAAAGACACATTGAGGACACTACTCGGCTCACTCGCCGACAGTGACGTCATTGTGATTCGGAAATCCAAACAGACGTCCGGAAGTCGCCGCAGAGATTGGACTGAAACATACCTTCATACTTCCTTTGCTGTAGAAGCGAGTTAACAGAGCTTCAGGAATTAGAAATCAAAATAAGAACTAGCGGACGAATCCTCGGCTCGCCTCTCCCTCCCTGCATTATTAATACGCTCTAAGTGGAGCCCTTTTTTCTATGATTAGCACTCGGTGAGATCTTCCTTTGCCCGCACTTTTATCTCTCGCGCTCTCTCCCTCTCTTCTTTTTTTCTCGTCTAATATCAGCCATTAATGGAAGCTGATTCAGGCCCAGATTGCCGGTGTGTGCGGCGCATGGGGCATATGGAGAGGAAGTGGGATAAATAGATTTAATTATGCCCTGTGGGGGAAAAGCCCGGGACCTGCTGGCTGTTTTCATTATTGAACAGAGGCGGGGCTTCTGCTTGCGATTGGCTGGCAGCGCTGTCAATCAGAGAAGGGGAGTCCGTGGCCTGCTCTGACCTTGTCGTTGGGTGTGATCTACTTGTAGCCCGATCCTCGGTTCAACCAGGAAACGAGAGCGATTTTAAGAGCGCTTGTTGTCTATTTTTTCCCGCGGATGTTATCCCGTCTATCTCAAGCCTGGAATTCTTTCCGTCTTGTCTCACCGTGAAGCAACGGCGCTTTCCAGATCAGGAGAAGGAGGCCCCCCCCCCCCCCCGTGTTACATCATAACTCTCCAAAGTGTTAATCTCCCCCTCTTTTTTTTATTCCTCCCTCCCTCCCTCTCTCTCTATCCGTCTCCCTCCAAACTCCGCTGGGAAACTCTCACTCCTCTCCAAATACATACAGAGCAATCTAATTACTGCGATAACATTTCTGCTTGGCTGATTAGCTGTTCTCCCCGTGCCTCTCAACGCAGCAGCATTGCTTCTATATATTCCTAAGCTCCTTATTCCTCCCCAGCTGAGACGCACTTTTCACGGCAGCTTTGGCTCACCAATCCATCTCTCCTCCTTTCTCTCTCTTTCTTCTTATTCTTCGTGTCTCTGAGGTAGAAAGGCTATTTAGCCAGCTCTCACTTTTTCAGGCTTACTTATTAAAACTTCTGGATTCTTACTTACTTTTTCTTTTTGTCGCCGTCTTTCATTTACCTGCTCAGCTTCCCTTTAACTCTCTCTGTCTTATTATTCTCCAAGCGAAACGGATATTTGGGCCGTTCTTTTTCTCGCGCTGACTGAGTTTCCCATTTTAGCATATCGAACCTGTTGCAAGTGGTTTTCTTTCGGCGCCTCGGCGACTATGAATGTCCATCTGCTTGTGATGCGTCCGGGCCTGCGTTAAGTGTGTAGAAAGATGCTTCCAGGTTGTCAATTTCTGCGTCAGTCTCGTTCTTTTGAACAGGATATCTGAGTTCTTTAGCTTGATGCTAACACATATTGGAAAATGCCATTAACTGGCTAACAGAATTAGCCTTGCGATCATTTTAAGTGAGGAAACGATCTATTTTACTTAACATACTAAACAAACACCACCAGGTGCACTCGCACTTACGGGCAAATGTTTCCTAAACTCTGTGGAGGTAAACTTAAAAGCTGCTGACTCATGCTAGCCTGGTCAGCTGCTCTGGACCAGTGACACTGCGTGTCTCAGTTCATGGCACGTATTTCTCCGCTGCCGTTTTTTGGGTGGTAATGTGTCTATCGGTGCATTATTTCCTGGACTTAAACTTTAAATTTCCGTTATTCTTTTGTTTTTTTTATATTTGAGTCGTCCGCCTTTTTTTTAAGCAGTCTGTGGAATTTAGTTTGCACAGAAACGTTTGGTTGTTTAGTTTGCATTTCTTGCTTCATTCGTCCATGCAGACTTGATGCTGAACCAGGCCGGAGCATTGTGTGTGTGTCTGTGTGTGTGTGTGTGTGTGTGTGTGTGTGTGTGTGTGTGTGTGTGTGTGTGTGTGTGTGTGTGTGTGCGTGTGCGTGTGTGCGTGTGCGCGTGAATGCCTCACCACCAAACTCTGCATGGCAAGGTGTTCACAAGTTTCATCACCTCTGCGAGAGTGTGAGCTCACACACACACGATGCGCGCATACACACACGTCAAATTAAATCCCCGTCCTGAAAACACAACTTCCTCCAAACACACACACACAATAACACACACACACACACACACACAATAACACACACAGCTTTGCGTCCACAGTGCCAGACAGCATTCTCGCATCCCTCGTTATGCTCGGCGATAACCACCCACCCACCGACTCCCTGCTGCAGCAGATAGGAGAGCTTATTAAAACTACACTCTGCTCGCAGTGCACACCGTCAGAGATGTTGTCACAGAAAACAAAGCAGCCCTAATGCTGAGAAGATGAATCCTTTAAGATTCAGTGAGAGCAGACTGCAGAAATCCGATGCACTTCAAGAAAATGACCTGTAACAGTTCAGTTTGGCCCCTTTGGCTCACTTCCTCCTTCCATGCGGGGCTAATTGCACAGGTCAGCTCTATGACGTCACCACCCTGGCGGGCCGTGATCTTCGTGTTACATATAGAGGCCTCGTTAGCGCCTGCGGCTAACCGAGCGCCTCGACGTCATCGCGCCCCGTCTTTTACGGTAACGAGAGTGACAGCAGCTGTTGTAATTACAGTCACTCGCAATCTCTCACCAGCTGCCTCCCATCGCGACTGGCTGACTGCGTTTGTCCAAATCCGGTTGTTGATTTTTGTGAAGTGAAGTAGTCATCGCCCATCATGGCTGACATTTTTTTTCTTTTTCTGATGATTTCTCTGATGGAAGTGGAAAGATGAGGGAAGAAGTAGAGGAGAAGAGAGCGGCTCTTAAAGTCATGAGTTAGTTTGAAAATAGTTTTATTCACAGATTTCTTTCAGGATAAAAGAGAGAGGGTTTCCTGTACCTGTTTCAGCTGGCTCCAGGCCCTTAAAGGTCCCATATTCTGCTTTTTCTGGTTTGATATGCCCTTTAGTGTGTTTTCCAAGTGTCCTGTGCATGTTTAGTCACATCTATGTGCAAAAATTCAAAGTCCGCAGAAACGCGGCTTCTCCTACGTCCTCCTGTTAGCTATAGCATTAGCTGCATGTAACGCTCGGTTCTAGCCCCCCTCGATAAAAATTTGTCAGTCCGACGTCATTGTCAGTGTGAGATCACTGATCTAAGCCCATTGGCTCGTCGTGGCAAGCCCTGCCGCTCATGTTGCACGCCCGTTAACTTCTGTAGCACGCCCACGATATGCCGTAGCCTGCGGTAGCACAGTAGTGCTAAGGTGCTAATGTTTATGCTCCCCTCGGACGGAGCCAGTGGCCGCATTCCCAATATGGTAAAAGAGGCGGGGCATTTCCGAGAAGCGTGCTGAGCGACTGACCAATGACGGCAGAGCGGATCGGCAGACCAATCAGAGCAGACTTGGCCCCTCGTTGGGGTCTAACAGTGGGGGCTCAGCAGAGCGTAGCTGACGGACTCAGAGCGTAGAGGGAGCAAGGAGGAGCAGTAGAGTGGAGGCACTGAGTGGAGTCACTCAAATAGGAAAGGTAATTGTGAGCACAGGTTACGTCCCATTCCTTGAACAAATAGTCACCAAATTGAATATTGGAGCCATTTGTTTTTCACAAGCTCTCTGTCTTCAGAACATCGTGCACCTAAATGACATACGGGAGAAAAATCAGAGGGAAATGATCTTTGTTCAGATCCGTCTCTGTCTGACAGTGCTGGCCGAGGTCTATTCCCAACGTTAAAAAAAAAAGAACAGAATTATATGCATGACCACAAATGAAACCTGAACTCATTTGTTCCTGAGTCTCAGAAGAGACAAGACTGCCAACGGCCGCCTGTACTTCAGAGAGCTTATTGAATCAGTGCCCGTCTCTGCCCCGGGCGCTTTTTGCTGTGATATGAAGTGTGCAGTATGATACGGCATATTTGTCCCTCTACTTAGATTACTTCATGCACAGTGAGAAGTGTATAGACAGGAACTCTGTTTCCCAGGGTTCATTGCAAACAGAGCAGTCCCAGAGCGTGGTCTCCTCTCAGCGTCCCGGCCCTGCAGAGGTGACGCAGGGCGGGGGGCTAATGATGACAGCGACACACTAATAATGGTTCCCAGTAGCTCCTGTGACAGTGGGGAGTGAATTAAATGGGACACAGGCTGACTCACCCGCAGCCCCCCCCCCCCCCTCTCCTAATGAGAGTTTGATGGAGTGGTTGTGTAGGGCGATAATGCTAAGTTAATGAGATGTCCTATTCCATGAGTCTGTTTGCAGTTCCCTGCAGAGCTGCTGCGAGTGTGTGTGTGTGTGTGTGTGTGTGTGTGTGTGTGTGGTTTCTTACCTGTGAGCAGTATATTGCTTTTTAGATTATAGAGCTGTTTTTTTTTTCCGTGTGTGTGTGTTTGTTTGTGCATTTACTTACCTCCGCTTGCAGCTACAGTACATTTCTCATCATCCTGCTGCAGCCCGGCATTCGACAGGAAATTAACTGTCATATTTCAGAAAGAGTGACGGCGCGAAAAACCGTCCTAAGAAGCGACAGAATTAATAAACGACGGAGAAAGTAATAAAAAAAAAATATATATATATATGCCAGGAGAGAGAAAAGGGAAGCAGAGGCACGTCGTTAACAAACATCGGGCTCACTGCGAAAGGGAGAAGACGGGAGTTTTTTGGTGATGAAAAAGGTATAAGATAATGGCAGAGCCTCCCTCATGGCAGGTACATGTCTCTAATTGGGACTCCCCCCCCCCCCCCCCCTCATTCTTTCTCCTTCCATCTCCTCTCAGACAATGCAGTGAGAAAAAGAGGCTTTCCTAATTAATGCAGATATAATGATGGGTCCAACTGTGGACCTCTGCCCCCTCTGAATGTTGATTAAGGAGATCTGTGTGCATAGATGTGTGTGTGTGTGTGTGTAGATGGGGCTAATCTTGCAGGCATGCTGAGCCAGATAAACCTGGGATTTTTGGATAATCATATATTTATGTGTGATATAATTATCCGTCTATTGATGCACACTGAGATTAATAGTGCTGATATTCCTTCTCCCTACAATCCGGAGCTCTATATTGAGCTAATTGGTATGCTGCTTTCGGCTTCGGCATAATGTGGGAGTACTTAGGAAATTAAAATAGTTCCATGAAAGAAGAAGGAAAAAAAAAAAAAACATCTCTGCAGCAGTGCCCACACGTTCTGTGGCAACGGATCTCGAGGAAGCGAGGGTGGAGAAACGTTACAGCAAAACAGGGCTTAGCAGCAGTGACATAACCTGGAGGAGAAACCAAAGATGAAACAAGGATGGAGCCGATGACAGATTTAAACTTCCTCAAAATTGCTGTAAGAACAGGGTGAAACTGCACGGCATGCCAGTTTCCATCGACTTAGCACGTCAGGATCCGTGTAGCCGAGATGCTTCTGTGGCAGAGAGGAGCTCCTTCATACCCACACAGGAGTTTTCAGACATGTTGGCTGATTAGACCTCTGCTTAAAGCAAATAGTCGTTTCTAAGGTCGGTTAAAGCAACACTGTATGTCATCAATCGATATCTATTTTTCTTTCATTTCCATTTGTGCCCCCTTGAGACTCCGGGGAGTCTCGCGACCTGCACTTTTTAAAAAAAAAAATGCACTAAAGGCAAGTTCAAATCGTCCAATCAGAAGCTAATCTAATGCATTACATCGTGTTTGCTTTGCTTCTGGAAGTAATTTAAGGTTCAGTGTCTTCCCTGAGGAAACTTTAACAGGTGAACTGCAGGATCCAGCTGAGTTCTATCTATGAGGGGCCCGCTTTACCTCTGAGACACAACGGCCTCGACAGCAAGTTGCAGTCAGCCTCTGCTTTATTTGCTTTGTTTGCATTAAGATCACATGAGCTGCTACGTTGCTAACTTTTGTATGTGCAACAATCTATCCAAATAGTAATAAATAATATATCCAAAGTATGCTGATGTGTGATCTGAAGGTGTTTGCAGGTTTGAGAATGAAGAGAAGACCACGTGAAGTGCGTCCGTTTGTGAGTCAGCGTCAACATGAGTGAGCATTTTTTTCATCTCCTGTGGCAGAGGCAGAAATTAGCAGCATTATTCTGAGCTGCAGGAAACATTTTGTGTGGGTGTTTGGTCGAGCGTCATTCGGGATGAGGAGGTCACTTCAGGTGCAACAGAACCCACAGGAAAATGAGGCCACAATTAAGCGCAGTCTGTAAACAAGAGGAGGTTAAATCTGCCTGTGAAAGGTGACAGTGTGGGTGGACAATTATTCTGTAGGAGCTTTAAGTTAATTCATTTGAATACCGGATGTTTACGGCAGGCCAAACATTCAACACAGCAACATTACGGACCGTCAGCTGTATTAAACAGGAGCTCATCACCTCTGTGCGCCTCCTCCCTGCGAAAACAGGAGCATTGTAAGTCTGTGCCTCGCTGCTGGCAGTGTTAGCACTCACAGGTGTAACTGTAGTGAGCACATTAGCTCAAAAACAACACTAATTGGTTTGCAGGATGGCACGGGGCCAACGTGGCAACCCCGTCCAGCTCTCACCGCGGCTCTGATGCTCTCGGCCGGGCCAGCAGGGTTACCATTCAGGCCACGTATCCGCCTGTAGCAGTAATGAGAAGTGCCTCGCTGTTAATGAGATAAACACAGACATTAGATTGGCTCAGCGGGGGCTCGGAGGAGAGGAGAGGAGAGGAGGAGTGGGTGAGACGGGAGCGGAGGAGGGTGGCGGCGGCAGGCATGGTGAGATAGAAAAATATGAAATATTTAGAAGACAAAAAGCTTTGTTAATTCCTCCAAAGTGTGAAAAGGAGCTTCATTAAAACCCACACAGAGGTGACAAGTGTGTTTTCCTGCAAAACCGGAGAAGAGCAGCCGCAGAATGATAATGATGATGACGGTTTTAATGGAAAAGCTGATATGAAAATCATAACACACTGAGGAGCAACAGCCATTTTATTGGACGAAATGTTCAAATATTCATGCTCCATATGCTCGGTGGCACTTTTTCATGTGTGCACACACACACACACACACACGGTCACACTCAAACTGGGCCTGCTGTGACTTTATAACTACATCTCTCATTAAGCAGTCTGTTTTCCTTGGAATAAACACACACGCATAGTTTTGTGCTGCAGTGTGTGCATGTGCATGTTAATGTTTTGAAAGTTGATGCGAGCTGGTGTGTTGGTATTTGCATGTCGTGTGAGCATAAAAGCCCCTTTTGTCAACTCATACAAGCACACGAAGCTTACAGTGAAGTACATTTTGCAGCCTGCAGCGTTATCTACTTCAGATTTAAAGATTGTAAAGACGACTTGGGGACACACTTTCTGTCGTCCTGGGATTCGTTTTGCGTTTTAAAAACTTTGTGTGTCCTTTTTTTTTATTGGCGTCCAGGTTTGGAAAGAAGAAAGACGACAAGAGCAAAGACGCCAAAGCCGCTAAAGGTAAACTGGAGGCCCTGAGTGAGGAGGAGCCGGACAGGATCCCTGACAGCAGGGGCAGGTAATGATTCAACCTCCTCGGTCTCTGTGTCAACAAACTGTATACTGCTTTGTGTTCAGAAAGATAGTCCAAGCCCTCACCACAATGTTTTTACTCTCAAATAGCAAACCTGTTTATTTTGGAGAAAAATAGGCCTCTAATGCAACAAGACATGCTAATAGCTAAATGAATAGCTGTGTCTTCTGAATCAGTGATAGACACATTAGGACTTCTAAGACCTATTCAGCAAGTACGTAGCATTGTTTCAGAAGTCTCCTTTCTCCTTGTACACTCCTTTAGTGGCTCTAAAATGTGTTCATGTGAGTCTTACATGAAGTTTAGTTTATAAGTGGGGACTTAGCTGGAGTTTTTTGGATGTGTTTCTTCCAGTTCAGGAAATCAAACGAGAGCGATTTGCAGCACAATAAAGTGCTAAAGGAGCCGAGATTTCACACAATCATGCTGTGAGTTCTTGTCAGTGTTGTAAGAGCGCTTTGATTGACGCCTCGCTCGACAAGCTGTGAATTATTCTGACGCAGCAACATGCACCCACCAGGTTCACGCGAAACAACTGCTCCTTTTGAATGTGTAGCCCAGCTGTCTGTCAAACCGCCACACTCAACCTCTCGTGTCTCACAGCTACGATCCGCGGTACGCCGAGATCCTCTCCAACCACCTCGCCCCCGACGCCGCCGCCGCCGCCTCCTTCCCCGACGTGGAAGACGACGAGAGCGACCCCAACTACGCCCGCATCAGCAACTTCCGCCGGCCGCCGTCGCCGCAGCCGTTTATCAGCCGCACGCCCTCTCCCGCGGCGCTGGCGGGAGGCTCCAACCAGCTCCGGGCGTCGTCGGAGGATCTGGACGGGCTCTACGCCAAGGTCAACAAGACCAGACAGAGCCAGCTGCAAACACAGGCGGACAGGTGAGACAGCAGAGGGAGCGGTTTTTGTGTGTTGGTTTGTGAAACGTGTGTGTGCAGCTTTTTGTGTCTTGTTTTTTTTCCCGCAGAAATACACAAAGTCGTGTGTGTCGATGTGCACACGCGCAAGGTCACGGACCTCTGCGTGAGGGAGCATTTGCACATATCTACATTCATGGTCTGCCGAGCCGGACAATGCATAAAACATGAATGCATGCTTACACTGTAGTAACACTCACACACACACTTATCACACACAGTAATGCTATGCATCATTTATTCGAGTCGTCTGTTATTTTTGCATCTTTTTGACCTCTGTAAATCTTTAAAATCACTAAAAAAACGTGATCATTATTTCCCCGTTAGATTACATTTTTAAATGAGACTCATTGCAAAAGCAAAAATCTTTGGAGCCAGTTTCAGAGCCAAGGTTAAAACATGGAGAAATATGAGGTGTTTTTTTAAAGGCCTCAGTTCAGACGTCTACTGCTACCTCTCTCCTTGTATTTCCATCTCATACGCTCTTCCTCATTGCAGTGAACACGCACATACAGCGTGTACAGGTGCAGCGCAGCACAATCTGAAAGCACAAGGTTGCTCTCTGCTCAGCGCTCTCTTTCTATTTAAAGTTTGTATTACAATCCTAAAACCCCTCCTCAGACCGCCAGCTGGATCCTCGTCTGCTCACACTCTGCATTATAATACCATCCAGGCAGATTCAATAACAAGTCGCCGGCCTCTCTCACACACATATATAAGCTCAAAGTCAATATGAGTGGATGCTGTAGCATGAATAATACATATGAATGCATAGAAAGTGAAGTTTAAAAGGGCTAGGCCTGAAAACCTTGACTCAATTCGTCGTTCATTGACAGACACCCGCTGTAGTTTTTTCTCTGCTAATGCTCCACCAGACTTGTGCTGCCTCACATGCTCAGTGGGACAGTCTGGTGACTTCTTCGGTTGGTCAGGTACATCATCTGGTTGTAGCCTTAAAGCTAAGAGTTAGCATGGTCCATTTTAACTTGTTGATGTAGCCTCTTGGTTTTCATGAAGGGACTCCGATCTGAAAGTGCATCACACATGCTTCCTAGCTAAGAGTGGTGATTGCAAAGGGAAGTCGGGGTCATGTCGAAGTCTTTTTTTTTTAGAGAAAAATTCTCACCCTAAATCAATGCACGACGTCACAGCCTTCCCCTTCTTTAAGTTTCTTACATTGAATACCCGAACGGACTTCAAGCGAGGTCCAAAGAAGGAGCTGTGTAGGCTCAACTTTCAAACGTCTTCGGTCATATAGAAGGATTACTGTTCGCAGACTCGCCCTGCTTATCAGTGTTGTCCTTCCTCCGTATTATTTATTATAACCGAGGAAGTTTCCAAAACCTCCGAGTTTAATTTGCAGCCAGTTTTGTATGCGAGAAAGAAAAGGGACAAATCTAGAGAGGATTCTTATGCAAATGTATCGTTCTCTGTGTGAAATAACACGGGGCCACATTAAAACTTCCCTCAACTAAACCGCCCGACAGAAATGACTATTGACTTGCAAATCAAAAAACTAAGCCCCAGACACCCGCTCTCATCCAGGAAGAGAGAGCGCGGGTACCGAGAGGAAGACGGAGAGACGTGGACATGGGGAGAAGAAGAAGAAAAAAAAGAAGGAGACAGATGGGAACGGAAAAGCAGTGACAGACGGAGGGGGGGGGGGGGGAAAGAAAAAGAAAGATGGAAGGAGAGAGAGAAAATGTGCGAGATAGGCCGAGTGAATTGGAGAGGGAAGAAGTGACAGAGGAGAAGATGCAGACAAAGGAGGAGGAGGGATAATTAGCCACAGTCTAGCAGGCTGACAGATCTGTTAGACCACTTTAGCTCTCATCCACTAGTGGTGGGTACTTCATTACCAGCCTGTGTTCTCCCTCCTCTCTCTCTCTCTCTCTCTCTCTCTCTCTCTCTTCCTCCATCTCTCTTACACTCTTAAAGTGTCACTTGTCTATTCTGCCTCTTCTTCTTCTTCTCTCTGTATAATGTATATTAGATGGTCTTAAGCATTAGCGTGGTGGATAAAGGGCCTTTCTGCAGCTTGTTTCTCTGAATATGACAGATGTGTGTAACAGTCTTGTGATTTAAGCGCTCATTCTGCACATGCTGTGAAAGAGAAACGGAAAATATGAATTCATAAATGTATCTCAATGTCATCAAATGTGATCAAAAGACCAAATCCAGCCATGAATGGATCCCTCTGATATATACTGGTTGTCTCATTTATTCCATAGCGTGCAATCAGACTCTCTCTCTCTCTCTCTCTCTCTCTCTCTCTCTGTGTGATAACGATCGTCATAGTGACAGATATACGACGAGAGAGAGAGAGAGAGAGAGAGAGATCCCAAGCTGCCGTTTATGACCAGAGTCTGCAAACCCGTCGCCGTGACGATCGCAAACCTCGCTGCCGCTTTTTCACTCCTGCCCGTGGCTCTGCTCTCACTGTGAGAGTGTGTGCTCCCCTATCCTCACCGACAGCTGATCGGGTCGTCATCGCGCCTCTGTGTACACTGCACGGCTGGTTACACACACTTGCGCTGGAATCTTAAAATGAGGGTCTAAATCGCCGGAAACCGTGCCGCTTGCTTACGGCTTTAGCGAGGATGCACACCTCGTGACCTAAAAAACAAAGCGTGAAAACAGTCAGAACATACAAGCCATGTATAAAAGAATGAGAAGTTGTCGAGGAAACCTGTCGACAGCGATCATAAGACGCTGCTGTAGCTCCACACTGTGAACACCATGCAGCTTTGGCAGAGTTCATGTTTAATTGAAGGTGTTTTAAAATAGAGACTGGAAGCACAGACGTCTCAGTTAGTTACATCTCTGTGCCCTGGACTTCTCTCTCTCCACGAGTCTCCACCCTGCCTCCTTCACATTCATCTCAGGCAGGACGGAGAGAAGTTCAGAAGTATGAAGACAGGAAAATGAGAATGTGCAGACCGACTCCCTGACACGTCTTTGACCTCCGGTACTTTCTGAGTCATGTGGGCACAGTTTACCTGCGGTCGGGCCATCTTTCCACGACCCCAGATGTCTTCCACTGTCACGCCCGTTTACGTCATCGCCCCCGCCTATTTCCAACAGTCCACCTGCGCGTGGGACGAGCGCGCTCATTCACAAAGCCGCCGCGTCTGTTAAAACACACGGCTGCTCTTCTGCGAGGCCGGTGCAAAAACACACACGGTCAAGAATAGACGCGCACACACACACACACACACACACACACACACAGCCACCCGCAAGTGCAACGTCTGCGAGGGAACCCACCGTAACCTAGCAACGTCAACAGCTGTGTGTGGTCCCCTGCTGAAGCCTCACAGGTGTAAACTTTTCTCGCTGTGTGTGTATTTTTAAAATGCATAAATATAAATTAGCAGATTCCAGAGTTCCCACAAAGCAAACTGATGATAGCTGTAGCACGCAAATGATTATTGTTTCCAAGGGAACGACGTATCTGTGTCTTTCATCTTCTACATTACGCTGTTGTAATCATAGTGAGGGAGAAACGGGCTCATTATGCCGCACACACAGGATCAGGTATGTGCCTGTAAACCCCCTTAATGCTAATGTAGCTCTATCCGTTTGTTTGTGAAGGTTAATGTGCATACTTCACCGTGTGTTTGCATAGTTGTGCTAACAGAGACATGAGTCCCGTCCCCCCCCCGCCCCCCCTCCCTTCTCTTCCTGTCAAGGCCCTCACCGCTGGACTCCCGGCTCTGTCTCCCTAATTTACCGTCGGACATTTTCATTACGCCTTCAATGGCAGGTGTGTGCCGTGATGGGCGTCACATTTGATTAGAGCGACGCTAGAGGCTGACCTGTGGAGAAAAAAAGGTTAGCTATGCTTGTCAAATTTTATTAGCCAGAAGGCACTCTTTGTTGCCGGCGCAAGAAACGAGGAGACGAGATGAAAGAGGAAGGAGAGGGAGGGAGGCCAAGACGGGGAGAAGTAAAGACTCCAGGAAGAATTGTGCTAAAAGAAAAGCAAGATTAAGACGAGTGAATGACACTTCAGTGAGCATGCTCGCACGCCTCCTGAGCTTACCTGTAACCAAATCCTTTCCTTAAATCCCTCCACGCTGCCTTAACTTATTGTTAGAAAAGAAACTACAAGGTCTTTAAGGTGTAGATCTGCTGCTTCTCCTTCAAACTCTTGAAAAGTGTTCCTTTTTCTTTCCCTGCTTCCTTCTCCCTCCGCCATCTTGGTGCGATCCAGAAGGGCCCGTTTTGCTCCCCCTATGGAGGGAAAAAGAGTCCCCCCCCCCCCCCCCACCGCGTGCAGAGATCCCCACTTTCTCCAGTTTGGAAAAATGCATCCACTTGTTTTGGTGTTGTGGGTGTAGTTGTCAGCAGCCACCTGCCTGAGGAGGAGCTCAAAGAGAAAAAAAAGGAGATGTTGTTTCCCTGGAAAACAACACATCATTAGTGCAGCCTGCATATTAACTCGTTTTGTCTCCTCTGCCTTTCAAGCGTCTCTCATCACCGCTCCGTCGACACAATTAAAGTTTTCCTTTTGCATTCAGGCGGCTTCCAGTTTTTTTTCTCTCACCTCAGGAAGAGTGGAAGCCGACTGTTTTTGGACGCTTCCATTGTGAATTAATCGACTTTTTATTTTGACATAATGAGTAATGAGCCTGCTTTATTAAAGGGAGGATGCACTGCGAAGCACGAGGCAGTTGTTCTCTGTCTTTGTGGCTTTTAAAGAATCGATACTCAGCCGCCATCTTCAACTTCAACTTCAAATAAACTTCAGTTGTGTAATAGAGCATCAAGTGAAGGACAGGTTTGGGATCATTGGAGAGTTGGGGGAGGCATTGAAAACCTTTTTGTTTCAGTTTCCAGCTCCTCTGGGTTTCTCTTTCGACTTTATTTCCAATGCTAGAGGAAAACCAAAGACTGACCAGGCGCTTTGATGTCTACTTACCTCCAGCATGCAGGCAGCACAGACACACATTTGTGTTCAAATCAGCTGGCCGCAGCAAGAAGTAGTCGCCAAACTAGCCGGCGGCGGCGGCGGCGCACACTTCCTAATTAGCCTGCCCCCGCGCAGGCGAGCACCGCAGGATAGATGCTGCCCTCGCACTCTCTCCCCGCTCGCTTCCCCACCGCAGACGCTTTCTGTTCTCACTCCAGATCCCTCGCTCCTTCTTTTCACTCTTTTTTTTTTTCTTCCAAGTTTGCAACTCTCCGTCTTCATGTCGCTGCTCGGCTGGTGCTCTCATTCTGTCGTCTGATGCGTCTTTCATTTCCTGCTCCCGTGTCTCATCTTCTTCCCCCCTTCTTCCTGCAGACTTCATCCTCCTCCACTTTTTTTTTTTTTCTTCCCTCCTCTCCCAGAGCGCGCTCAGATCAACATGCATATTCAGACGCCCTGAAATATGGATGGAATATGATACTTGAAGGAAAAACACGTCTGACTTAAGTGGTGTCAATTTCTGCTCTTTAGTTCATATGGCAGATGAAAACTTTATTGATTTATTGATCAGTCTTACATTCCCAGGACTGATGGCCTTATGAACCGACAAGCAGTCAGTGCATCTCATAGACGAGCAGCATGTGTCTGCTAACCAGGACACAGAGTTACTCTTAAACTGAAGCAGGTCCTGAATGACGGCTGAATATTTCCTGCCCTTAATGCAAAAGAATCAAAGAAAAAAAAGAATCAGGCTAATTATTTTCTTTCACTAGACGTACCATATTATTTAAAAACCATCTGTTTATCACAGTCGTGCATCACAAACGCTTAACGTTGTTGTGTTTAAGCAGCAAGCCTCAGGCCTGCAGACAGCTAGCAGTTATTAGCTGCTGATGACAACGGGGGAGCCTACCTGTCTCCCTCTGAACACACACACACACACACACACACACACACACACACACACACACGCGGACAAGACAGGCGAATGTGTGTGTGTGTGTGTACACGGACACATCAACACACTCATGTCTCCCTCTTCTGTCACTGTTTGGAAAGCAGCCTGCTGAATTGTCAACCTGTCAAAGTGCTACTCAACAAACCTCAACCCCCCCCCCCCCCCCCCCCCCCCCCCCCCCCTCTAATGTTTTATCCTGAATCAGCCTCACTCTTCAGCCATTAATATGATAATATTTGGCGTCGTCAGTGATGGAGGCCGCGGCATAATGAGATAATTACAGTGTTGTTTCATTTGGAGAGCGACACGCACGCTCAATCAAAATGGCAGCCCTAATTACGAGCCCTGGGATTGGCTAATGGCGTGTGGAAAAAAAAGAAGAGGAGTCTGGACTCGGCTCTGTGCAGTGGATCTCTGAGGGTCTGTTTGTTTTCATGTGGAGAGAGGCTGGTGGGTGGCAGAGGGTGAGTAAGAGTAGTAAAAAAAAAAAGTGAATAAATGGAGGTGTGCAGAGGTGAGTGTTGATTAGCAGTGCATTAATACCAACCTGAAGAAGCAGCAATTAGCACAGGACTGATCAGAATGCAGACTTAGATATCCAGCTTGATTTCACTTGTTTCATTTTGTTGGGGGAAGTCCTCGTCGACAGGTGGCTCTAAGCCTTTTTAAGTCGTGGACGTAGCGAGCTAGATGACGCCTGGTTGTTTGTTCGTCCTTTAAATTTGGAATAATGGCCTTCCGACTTCTTCTTTTCTTCGATGAGTTCGGGGTAATTAGGTTAAAAAAAAACAAAAGTAAAGTCAGAGGTAAAAGGTAGTGTTGTAGTCGTAACCATACTAACCGAGACCAGGACGACATACCAGAGACCGGAGTGCTCCTGGACCGAGACCAAGACCAAGACATTTAGGGATGGAGACCGAGTGAAGACCAAGACCAAGCTCAGGACGAGAACGAGACTATATCAAGACATCTAGGGATGTCCAAGGGCTCTTCCCAGACAAAAATGCTTACGATTCCAAGGGACCGAGACCTTCACGAAGTGGTCTCGAGACCGCTCTTGAGACCACCTTCCGAGTATTACAACACTAGTACAAGGTCGGGTAAAGGTAGTATTTTAATTCTGGTGTCAAGTTTAAGGACTGTTAAAAGGAGACCCGATGAGTATTGACTCACTCTTGGAGCCAGCCTCTAGTGGCCTGTAGAGGACCTGCACTTTTCTGACACGTCAGCTTTGGCGTCACTTATCAGCCGTGGAGTCTGCCAACAAATACATTTGCACTTTGCAGATGAGCGTCCTGTTGCAGAAGTTCTTATGAGTCAGCCTCCTCTCCCCCCGCTGAGTCGTACAAAAGGTCGGCCGTATTAACCAGAGGCTGCGTGTATGTATACCTGCGCAAACAGTGGTGCAGAGCGCCATCCCTTACGGCGAATTACCGAGGTTGTCCTCACACAAACACAGACGCACACACCCGGAGCCTCAGCTAGATTTTCTAATTAAAGGCAGGGTCACAGGAGAGACTTAAAACATGTAAGCTATGTACTTCACTAATGAACCTCTCCGTCTCTCGCCCGAGCTCGCTCTCTCTCTCTCTCTCTCTCTCTCTCTCTCTCACACTCGGTAACGGTCAATATCTGCCCGGAGGTCAGACCATTAGGATGCACAATTTGATTCAGCGTGCGTGGGTGTTTATGTGACAGACAAAGACCTTTTCTTTCTTTTCTTTTTTTTTAAAGATGCTGCAGAGTGTTTTTCTCCCCCCCCCCCCCCCCCCCCCCCTGTGTGTTTGGATGTGTGTATCTCCTGACAGGGTATCAGTGTCAATATTAGATTCCCTGTTTGCAATGCAGCCAGTAAACATAGATAAACGACAGCGCAGTGTTGTACGTCGGTTGCACATCCGACAGGGATTATGCTCACTCAGACGCACACTTTTCCTCCCTTTGTGTGTGTGTGTATCCATACACCCCTCGGCTCTGTACTCTCAGGTGTGTGCAGCTTATCCGGCATAAAGGTCCAACGGGCACGATGATGTTTCTCTTTAACGTTTGTCCTCATTCTGTCCTCTTTTTCTTTACTCTCTCGCCTTGCCTCCGCCTTTTCCATCGGGGGTCAGCTGGACCGTTTATGTTGTCGTCTCGTCCCTGCGTCTGTGTGGACTTTAATTGAGGGGAGCGTCGCGTTGGCCCGCGTGACCTCCACATCCATCAAAAGTTTCTATATACTGTGTTTGTGGGTTTTTTTTGTGTGCCTGTGGTTTTTTTTTTTTTCCCACCTCGGTCGTCTCTGTCAGCTGTAGAAAGTTCAGTTGAGGCGGCGGTGTTTTTTTTTTTTCAGAGGCAGTGCTTTGTGGATATTATCTGTCTGCCTGTCAGTCTTCCTGCGCTGTCAAGGGTTGTCTCTGCAAAGCCAAAGAAACACCAGTGGATTGAACAAAGAATAAAAGTGAATGTTCCACCTGGCTTTTCTTCATGTTTTAACAGTCTCTTAAAGTGAACAAAAATACAGCGTGATATTTAAGAGTGAGAGTCTACTGTGACTAACTAACTAACCATAGCTGTGATGTAATCTTTAGGATAAATACACCTGTGGTTTAAACATTACTGACTGAAAACTGATCCTTTTCTCTGGAATGTTTTCCCTGACGTTCTCTCTGAACACACGGCGTTGTTCTCACCTCCGTCCCCTCTCCGTCTCTCTGCAGCGACCCGCGTCTCCAGGGGCCGAGGAGAGAGCACCAGCAGGCCCGAGCTGCTCCAGGCTACGAGGAGCTGGAAGCAGCACGACGCCGGGTCCTGGAGAACGACCCGCACCGGGTGAGTTTGAACATCTGCAAATGAGTTTGCAGTAAGGCCGGATTTAGTCTCAGTGGACTCGAGTCTTAAAGAAGAAAGTTTTTGTGTTCATGTCTCCAGAGCTTGGTTCTGTGTTCCTGTGAACTCAGCGAGTTTCCCCCTGCTCCTCTCGGGCTATTTCCAGCCCTCTTGTTAACATTTTGAGGCTCCCCGTGCCACTGAGGCGGCGCCCGCTCTCCTCCTCATTTAGTTTATGGAGAGATCTATTAGAGCGGTGACATTTCCAGCCACCCTTTCCTTCTGGCTCTATATATCACAACCTTTCTTCTCTTTCTCGTGCTCTTGCCCTGTGGCCTCCGCATTTTTCTTCACGTTGTTGTTTCTCTCTCTCCTTTTGTCGAAAAAAAACAACAAACGGCATCAAATCTCTCGCGCTCCGTCGCGTCTCTCCGTAAAAAGCCGCTCTGCTAAATGTCCTGCATCGATCAGGCCCGAGGAATCATTTCATTTACCTCGGTACACTCTCCAACCTCGGCATACTCGCCACGGAGATCAATAGCCATTTATCAGCCATTTTAGAATGGGATTTCTTTAATAGCGCGCCCAAGGATGCAGAAAATCACACTTTGATCCGATGAATCTGGCTGCAGCCAGTTTGCGAAGGCATTTCCCTAAAATGTATTTTTCAATACATGACGCAACAGAGCAACGAGAGGAGCTGAGGCATCTGGGAAATATGGGATGGATTTACTGCCAGCATCACCGATAACCAATCACCTGCCACAGCCTGCCTCCTGCTGAGCTCACTTCCTCGCTTATTGTAGTCTCTGTTTATTGAGCACTGAAGCCCGGCCGACCAGTCTTCATTAGGCACTCTCTTACTCGCCGTCTTCGCTCTCAGTGAGGGCCTGAAGGGCTTTGTCACTCATTACACGTCCCCTGTGCAGCTCCTGTTTGTGCCTCAGTCTGCAAAGTAACTCGGACGCAATTAAAGCGCAGCGAGCGTGAGGCTCAGCGTCGTCTCTGATTGCTGTTTTTTTTTTTTTTCTTTCTTTCTTTTAAACCCCAAAAGAAGACAGCGGCGTCCACGGTGGGGAAACAGCGGCGTGTTCCTCCCCTGAGGAGCCTGATAATGAAACACCCCGATCACAATCACACACATACAGCGAGAAAAGAAACAGTCAAACACACAGGAAGTAATATTGGTGCAAAGATGATAATGAGTGTTGTCTTGAAGCACAACATGACGGCTGCTTTGATTCTTTTCTTTTCTTGAGTTGTTCTACATTCCTTTTTTGGAGAGGAAGAAAATCTGACAAATCTGAATTTTCTAGCTTGTTGGTTTGGATTTAGAGGTTAGGAGGAGGACACAAAGCGCCTTGTACTGCCGTCAGGTTGTAAATATTTCATCACTGGGTTCATGTGATCCCAACCAACACTCCAAACGTGGCAATAAATACTAAAGGGTCTGGCAGGAGTAACACCGTGTGAAGTCCAAGCGACCAATCTGGTCGTTTGCATTCACACATGCAGCTCCTCCTGGAGTTTTTCAGGAGATTTCTGAAAGTGTGAAAGCCCTGAGAGATCCAGAACAGCAGAAGTTAAAGCTCTATTATGTAAATACACACTTCCTGAAGAGACACTTTGTAGGTTTAGAATAAAACCAAACCGTGTTTTATACCTCAGTAGTCTTTCATGTGCAGCTGTAAGTCTTCAGCAGACATGATGAAACTGAATCTTCAGTTCAACAGAAGTGTCCGTGTGCGACGTGGCGAAGACGTGATGGAGCGCTTTAATGTTTGTGTTGACGGTTTGTTCTCCTTCAGGTGCTGACAAAGTGGAGTTTAAAGTGTCCACATGTTTCTGTTCACTAACACATCACTCCACACACACTTAAACTCTCTCTCTCTCTCTCTCTCTCTCTCACTCACTGTGTGGTACGAGAAGAGCGTGAATGCAGGCCACTTGAGCGCGTTGCTCACTTCGTCCTTCAGCAGCCGCCCCCGTCACCACACCGCGCTGCTCTTTTATACTTCTGCAGCCGTGAATGTTTAAAAGGGTTTTTTTTTTTTTTTCCTCGCTCTTTACGAGATCTCCGCACGAGGCCAGGAGCACCGTTTTCTCTCTGAGTGGTTCGTGTGCAAAAAAAGGAGATGAGTGTGTGTGTGTGTGTCTCTTCAGTGTAACACACTAACCTGAGCTGACACAAACAAAAAGCTGGGATAAAAGACTGTTTAGAATATCTATTCATGTCTCTGTTTATTCTCCAAGCAGTCGTCTATCTGTGGTGGGGTTTTCTGTGTGTGTGTGTGTGTGTGTTGAGGATAATTGAAGTGTGTGTGCAGCTCTACACCTTCACGGTCCCTTCATGTCCCCCGTCCTCATTTCCCTCCTCGTCCTTCATGTCTCTGTCCATCTCTCTGTCTCTAATTTGACCCGTCCTCCATGTTCCCCCGTCTGTGGATAGGTCACACGTGTAATTATGACAATCACGCTGTCCCCTCCTGTCTCTTGTCTATTTCCTCTATATGCTAATGACAAGCTCGCCGTAAAGCCTTGATGGCCAATTAAGCTGCAAAACTTCACAAGCACTCCTTTTTTTTCTTTTTATAGACTTTCTTTGTTCTCGGAGATGAGTCGAGGGATAACTTTTTCACCAGAAGCACGAGCGCTGGTGTAGAGAGTGTTTGATTTCAGACTTTATTTAATGATCTGAAAAGTAGAAATGTATGTTTAATCCTTAACAGGGAAACTTTACGGATTTAGGGAGTCTAAGACGTATAAGACGTAAATGATAAAGTGAGCTTACTAAATGATCAGACATTAAGGAAACATTCTATGTTGAAGTGCTGGCTTCTCTGACAACAATGCAGCAGCCAGTATGTCCTCCTTCTAACTTTAGATTCTGCTCCTGAGTGGTCTGGATTTGTTTGGACCAGAGAAGGTAGGCGGCCTAAACACTAGGTGTCAGAGTTACATATTGCGACTTTTAGCTACATTGTCCTTTGTGTTGTTTATACCTGATCTGATGATCTTTCTCTTTAACTCGTAAGCAGTTTTCAAGCAGTAAAGGTTCTTAAGTATTTTCAGTTGTTCCTTCTTATCTTTAAAGACATGATCCCACTCTCACATTCATTCTTTCAGTCTTGGCCTATTTGCCCCCTGTTGGTTGTAACAGACATCCCAACATGTTTACTAGCCGACGCTCTGAGCGTGATCCCTTCCTCACCTCCGCTCTCTGACGCAGCTGAGCACTCGGGCAGCTTCACATCGAACGCACACACGTTGTGTTCTTTGTTCACTGAGGTCTCCGGATGTGTCGCGTCGCGCATGTTTACTGTGACGTAAATGTACTTCATGTGCATTTCCGCTGACCACGCATGACGTGACATCAGATGAGAATGAGTGAGTAGTTCAACAAAGACTCACACAGACCAACTCATGCGTCTTATCTCCAACTCATTACCCTGTGAATCGTAAACAACAGTGGCAGCACATGTGACACCTTAATGAACACAGGAGTCAATCCACACACACTGCTACACACTCCGAGTCGTTATAAAACACACACACACACACACACTCAGAAACACTCGCACAAGTCCAGATACGGCTTGTCAAGCGTTGCGCAGCTGTTTTTTGTACTTCTCTCTAATGTTGTGCGTGTGGACATCCATCACCTTGATGATATTTTAATGTCACATCCTCGGGCTGTCTCAATCTCTCGCCCCAACTCTCTCACTTTTTCCCCTCCCACACGTCGGCCATCACTTCATAAATAAACCCCCACATCATTAAGTAAACACGCAGCAGCCTGTCACTGTGATAGATGGCCTACACACACACACACACACACACACACTCTCAGACGCACACACACACACACATATGCAGACGCTGGTGATCTGTGCGGGGGTGCTTTGTGCCCACAGGCGAAAGACCCCGATGTTTTTTTTTTTTTTTGCTCCCAGAGTCCTAATGGATGCACACAGTTTCATCTGTGGTGCTGATCTAAAGCTCAGTGTGAGGAATTAAGTCAGAAATGTACCATCAGCAGATTCTATTTGTGATGCATCAGCTGTATTCATCATGGACGTAGCCACCGTGGCGTCTCCGTTGGTTCGTCGTCTGCCTTTTTGAAGTCTCAAGTTCAGCATTTTTTGCTACTGCTATCTCGGTCTCCTGGAGCACAGAAGTTACCAGATTTGGACCAGAGGGAGGAGCTGATAAATGGAGCTTTTTGCTTCATTTATCAAACCCTGGTGCTTGCCTATGTGCACTTTACAGATGCGCATACTGGTACAGATGATACAGATATATGACCTCTCTTCAGTGGCAGCCTCAAGTGGCCACTCGAGGAACTGCAGTGTTTGGCATTTTCTTTAGGCTTCTTTTTTCAGCCGTAGAGGTTTCTGCTTGATGTCATGGCAACACTCTTCAGGATGTGTCCTCGGGCCTGCTGTGGTAACATTTTGACGTGTAGTTTTGTTTACTGGTGAGTCTGGTTGGCTCCCACCATGCCCCAGTGCCCGGCCGTCACTGCTTTCACCTGACAAGTGCCTGCTCTCACCGCACACCTTCTGCCGCGAACAATCCAGGGCCCCCGCTCACCGAGGACACACACTCACACGGAGAACAGGTGTAATGGATGTGCTGGCAGCCCCGTCCTGCTGTGTGCCTGCAGCAGGGAGGCTGACACGGGGAAAAAAAATGGTTTAGCCCAGCAGAAAGCTGCTTATATAGACAAGAGGGGCACCCAAGGGAGAGGGAGAGGGAAGGGGAGTGGCAGCCAGTCAGACATATGTGTATAGAAGGAAAAAAAAAAAGAGTAGGAAAAGAGAGAAACATGACTGAGCAACAGAGCAGAGTCAAACCAAATAAGAGTTAAAGAGCAGCCTGAGGGGGAAGATGGGAAAGATGAGAAATAGCACATCTAACAGGGGAAGAAGCTACATTGGCACGAGGAGGAGGCAGATGGGATGGAGGAGCTGACAGACACATGGAGAGGCATTGACGTAAACAAGTGAACGGATGAAGCAGGGGAGGGAGAGAAGGGAAGGATGGTTTCAGGTGGTGTAAGACTGAAGCTGTGTCCTAGAACAGGATGTAAAACTAGACCATTAAAGTAGCAGAATCTTCTGGTGTATCTGTCTTCTAGGCCTGCATCCCTCTGTGTGCAGTGATGCAGCCAAAAGAAGTACAGAGATCACACTGACATCATCAGCTGCATCATCCACATTTATAGCGCAGAACCAAAGTCTGCACTCTTTACTTTTGTTGCCAATCAAAAACGTTTTCTTCTATCGATGAGAAAGTCATAGATCTCTAACGAGGGACGTCTTTCTCCTGCAGAATAACAGCAAGCTAGTGACACGCTGTACCTCGTTTACTCGGTCTCCACTCTGTGCTGTTGCATGAATTAGAAACTTTCCCAATGACCTGAAGAGAGATGTAGATTCATAGACGAAGATGAGTTGGAAAAGACGAGCGTGGGAGGTCGGAAATGCTGCTTTGTGCATATGGAAGAGAGTGAGAGAGAGGGAGCAGCTGGTCCGGGGGTGTTTCTCTGAAGGAGGCTTCACTAATGTTAGTCTAATGTTGGTGTTAATCAGGTTAGCATATGCCCTGTGTGTGTGTGTGTGTGTGTATTTGAGGTATCACCTGCACCAGTATAGTGCAGTGTATAGTGAGGGAAGAGACAAGGCCAGCACCACCAAGGATCTTTCTATTTCCTGCTGTCGCACTTCATTTCTTCTTCTTACACTCTCTCTCTCTCACACACACACACACACACACACACACCCGTATACCCCTTGGGAAAGAAACTGCATTTGTAGCACTTGGAGCACCAAGCAAGTTGGATTAAGAGCTGCTTTCTATTTTCACAAACATGCTTGCAGATTTTTGAAATGTGGTTTTCTGGACTGACTTCACACACATGCATTTATATAACCACTCACATCGGTATGTTAAAGAGGATTTCCAGTATTTTTAAACTTTCTATGCAAGCATATCCTGGGGACAAATAGTAAGCAAAAAAGTTTTCAAACGTCTCCGGTGGAAACCCTTACAGGCTGAGAAAACTTTGTAAATGTCCGACAACATTACAGATCACATCCGTCCCAGAGATAGACCTTTTTGAATGAAGGTGAGATGCTTTTCTTGAGCCGCAAAAACAGCTCTTAGAGGAGATCAGCGATCAGAGTTTTCCGAGACACGTGCTTTGAAAGATGACATTGTCGTCCAAAGCAAAGCTGCGGCAACTTTTTCTCATTTAGTCCCCAAAATGTGTAACAGGAGGTTTCAGTTTAAAAAAGCTGGAAGTCCACTTACACACCCCACCAAGCACTCATTCATACAGTATATATAGAAATACACAAAGTGATTAAGGGTACGAGCACAAATGTTTTATAACAGAAGGTATCATACCACAAACACACACACACACACACACACACTGAGTCACCATCAAAGGCCTGGAAACCTCAGTGTTAGCCAAACAGAAGCAGATTTTATTTTTATGTTCAAGGCTCCTCCAGTCAAACCCATGCTGGAAGCACACATTGAAAACGTTTACAGAAAATCCCATAATTCAGTAATTACAAGAACGGCAGCCTCCTGATCCCAGCTTTCCTCATGAACCCCGCTATGCCGCCCCCCCCCCCCCCCCCCTCCCCCCGCTCAGCATGAAAAAGTAAAACATACCCTTGTGTTTTCTGTCACACGCACTAAAAGCGTGGACATCTGTCCCGATTAAAGACTCGTCCCGACTCTCCGCGCTCGCTGCTATTCTGGCTCGTGTAATTGCACATGCAGCGCCACAAGTTAGTGTTTGGATCGTGCAACCGTGAATTACCGTGAACCAGCGGCTGTGAGCGGCGACTGGAAACACGCGGAACAGGAGCAAAAATGATAGAGCAGAACTATAAGACACGAGGTGACAGGAGGCTGAATCGAGGAATGACCAGCAGCGCTGCAAAGATTGTTTCTATTTAAAAACAACTCCATTACTGTCTAAGGTCAAAATATCATAAAAGCTCCATCTTGAACAGCCAATGTAAAAGTGGCTAAATGTTGTTTCTGTTTATAGTGCCTGATGAAAATGCTGACTCCTTCAGCAAAAGAATGTAGAGACAGAGAGGCCAAGAATGGAGCTGCAGGTTCCTGCATTGTCATGGCTCCTGCATAATTTCAAACTTGCTGACCACCTGCATTGTTTTGCATCACTTCCTCTTTCATCCCGTTGTTTGATCGGCGCCGACAGGACCGCTTCCTCTCTTACCGTCTCAAACACACACACACACAGGCTGAGACTCCTGCACAGCTCTGAACTCTCGCTCACACTCCCGGGAGACAAAAAATAGACGAGAGTGAACATCTCAGGCGTGCGCCGTGTTTCCACCCACTGCTATCAAGTGTTTCTACACGTACACGTAGCGCACCTTTCCCTTCGCAAAGTCACAATGAGTGATTCCATCCACGGACTCCTCCTCTCTGTCCTTGTCTCTCGGCTCATCCCTGAGGCTCAACGCACTCCTCTCTTTTTGTTTTAAGTCGCTTCATTCCGATGCTGCACCGCAACCGGGTTTGTTTTTTTTTTTTGTTTTTTTTTTTCCCAACCTCCTCTCTCTCCCTCCCGATCTGGGCGGACGACGGCCTACAGGGACTTATTTGGTGTCTGTCTTTATCCCCGCAGCTTGCCTCTGGCCTACAGGCAAACGGCAGAGTGTGATCTGTCTGCGAGTTGATAGAAATCTCCCATTCTCCTCCTCGCTCGCGCCCGCTCTCACTTCAAAGCTTGTCACTTCTCTGTGTTTGGATTTAAGAAGGGGAAGTTCAGCGGGGGTCAGCCCTGAGTGTGTGTCTTTCTTTGCTGAGGCGCTCAGACGCCGCTTCAGAAGAGGAGTTTGGATCACTCCCCTTACAATGCAGCGCCGCAATGCTGATCAGTCTAAGCTGTAAGGGCAACAGTCGTGTAAAGAAGGGACTAAACATGTGCTGCTTGGAAATAAAAACACCACAAGAAGATGTTCTGTACTATGAAAGCAATCTATGAAACAGTAAATAATCTATATGATCAGACGTTAAGGAAACATGCTATGTTGAAGTGCTGGCTTCTCGTGTCGACCCCGTATTAAGATACAGAGCTTTCTTAGCGGACCCTCTGAAACCACAGCAGCTCTTCACAGAGGTTCTGGAGTTGCATCAAAGTCCGTGAAGGTCAAAACGCATCAACCTCACGACATTTACAGCAGGCCGTTGGAGGGCGTGAGGAGCTGGATCCACTCATCAAAGAGCCTGTCTCTGGCGGTGGTGTCAACCCCCACATCCACAAATCTGTGACTGAAAGGACAACACTAGACTGAGCAGCCTGTTCTGAAACCAAAACACAGAAGCGTGACTCGACATAACCCAAGAGGGGGCTGGGCGGCTGGAAGATGTGTTGATGATTTCACTGCGTGTGTGTGTGTGTGCGTGTGTGTGCGTGTGTGTGTGTGTGGATGTTGACTCAAACATCACATCCACATCGCTCACAAACACACACTTTGTATCACCGTCGTTTCACCGCTTAGTGAGAAAAAAATAACAATCTCTGCCTCTCTTTCTCACACACTCTTTGACAAACCTTTAGGGGGAGCAGAGAGGCAAAAAAGAAACGAGACCAGCCACACACACACACACACACACACACACACACACACACACACACACACACACACACTCACGCTTGCAGGGGTATTTGGATGTTATTTCAGTGAACGGCGGGGAGGCAGACAAACCCACAGAGAGGAGAGAGAGGAACATGAACACAGCTTCAGTAAATAAACAACACCCCATGGTCACTGCCACGGCCACACACACACACACATGGAAGAAGTTTAAGACACATGTCGATTACAGCTTCCTGTTGGACAAAATGCAACCAGGTGCAGGTTGCCCCCTCTCTAACGTCACAGGTAATTTTCCCTGATCGGGTTTGCAGGACGTTAATCATCAGTTAAATTACATAAAACCTGATGTTCAAATCAGAGTAACCCAATTGAAAGACAAGTGCTTTATGTAACCACCAACCAGAAATGTTTGCTTCTAATAGCCACTTAAACAAATCCGACTCACTCTCTCTCTCTCTCTCTCTCGTTCCGTTACCAAACCCAGCTCTCAGGGCCAGTGACATCAGTTAATTTCCTGGTGAGCTCGTAAAACGTCCTTCCTGGGTGTGTTGCCGGTCTGATGCGTGTAAACACAATTGCATTTGTTTTTGGGTTCACGCGAAAGGTTTCAAATTTAAAGCCAGAGAAAATGGAGTCGGACAGATGAACACAGGAAAAAGGCGTCAAAACTGGATCACCTTTCAAAAATAAGACGGCATGCAGTCTAACCACTAGGTCACCGGCGCCCCCAGGCTGTAAACTTTGAAAACAAGTCTCAAAATGAGCACCAAAAACATTCGGTGATGGAAGTGCAGAGAA